>NC_084762.1:13646039-13950706 GCF_028858725.1 Colius striatus | reverse complement strand
TGAACGGTGAAGGACACAACAAAGGTGAATATGGGTGATCAGAGCCTTCCTTGCCTCAGTCATGACAGACGTAGTCTGCTCTCAGCTCCACACCCAGCGGAGAGCTTCAGGGCAGCTATTTCTGCAACAGCACAATGCACCTACAGAAACACTATACTATTGAGTTCATTGAATGAGAAGACATTTCCTGTTTATCAAATGTGAAAACACTGATTCAAAATAGTTATTGTAATAGTTATTGTACCCACGGCACTGGAAAGATACAGTTAACAAAGTAACCAAACAGGCACAGAGTTTATTTTGACACCCAACACTGATGTCAATGACATATCAGAGGAGGACATCTCTCAGATAGTACTGAATTCTGCAGAATTTGGAATAAGCTTCTGTCTCAGTATATTTCCCTTAACAATGGTAGGATCATCCATATTTACACACATGCTTACATGCTTTGAATAATCCTAGACAGCATGTTTCAAATAAAGTATTCAAAGCTCTTCTCCAACCTAAGAACCTTATACAGAAATTTCTGAAATTAATCTGATTTATGACAAACTCAAACCAGATTTTTATAGACAACTATAAGTCACAAAATCAAATCCATAAATGAGGTGTCAATTACAATATTTTCTGTAATAGAATTAACTAGTGTTGCTTTACTTTGTAGCACGTTATTTAGAAACGGGACTGAAATGGACTGCAATGGTATATTTAGTCAAGGTAAGTCATGAAGTAGCTTCAGCAATAATGCAATGGAAAATTCATGTAGCAGCTTGTGCCTGAAAGCTTTTGGGATTATTTTTTTCCAAACAAATTTAGCCAACAGCATTCTTATCTTGAAAATGGAAACTGGAATAGTAAGAACTGTGTGTCTAATTCCTCTCATATTTGGAAGAAGTCTACCTTTATCAGATCTGACTCATTGATTCAGCTAAGATAAATGATTATAAAGGAGAAAAATACTTTTAAAATGGGAAGTTAGGTGTATTCATCTATATTGCTTCAGAATTAAGAGAATAAATTATTCAGAAGATAGACTCAAATCACAGAATCATAGAATGGTAGGTGTTTGGAAAGGACCTTTAGAGATCATCTAGTCCAACCCCCCTGCAGAAGCAGGGTCACCTAGATCAGGTCGCATAGGAACTTGTCCAAGCGGGTCTTGAAGATCTCCAAGGAAGGAGACTCCACAACCCCTCTGGGCAGCCTGTGCCAAGGCTCCATCACCCTCACAGTGAAATAGTTTTTTCTTATGTTTAAATGGAACTTTTTGTGTTCCAGCTTCATCCCATTACCCCATGTCCTGTTGCTAGCTACTATAGAAAAAAGGGATGTCCCAACCTCCTGACACCCACCCTTTAGATATTTATAAAAGTTAATAAGATCTCCCCTCAGTCTCCTTTTCTCTAAACAGCCCCAGTTCCCCCAGTCTTTTCTCATATGAAAGATGTTCCAGCCCCCTGATCGTCTTGGCCCTGCAAATGATTAGTAGCACTTACAAATATGTTTCCATATAATCTATCTAACAGTGGTAAGATTGACCTATTTATAACAATAAGTAGTTAATTAATTTTTAAAAGCAAACAAAAAACAAAGACAAATACATCACCTTCAGTTACAGTCCAAAGAGATTTTTTGGTGTTTGACATTGTGCTATCAGCATTGTAATGAGATGGTAGTTGATTGATTATATGAATATCGGTGAGATTCATCTTCCTCTTGATAGGAAAGATATTTAACTCCACAGCGTCTTTCTAGAAGTGTTAGAAAACCAGCCGATGCTTTTGAGGCTAGTTTTTTTCTGTTTGTATTTTTAAGCCTTAAATCAATTTGTTATGACTTCATTAACCTGGTCCCAAGATACTAGACATAGAATGGCAGAGATTGGAAGGGAGCTTTAGAGACCATACAGTCCAACTCCCCTGCAAAAGCAGGTCCACCTACATCATGTCACACAAGAACACGTCCAGGTGGGTTTTGAAGACCTCCAGAGGAGAAGACTCCAAAAATCTCACTGGGCAACCTGGGCCAGGGCTCCATCACCCTTATAGTAAAATAGTTTTTCCTTATGTTTAAATGGAACTTTTTTGTGTTCCAGCTTCTTCCCATTACCCCTTGTCCTGTCGCTAGATACAATATAAAAAAAAAAGATGCCCCAACCTCCTGACATCCACCATTTAGATAGTTGTAAATATTAATGAGATCCCTCCTCAGTCTCCTCTTTCCTAAACAGCCCCAGTTCCCACAGCCTTTCCTCATAAGGAAGATACTCCAGTCCCCTGATGATCTTGGTGGCCCTGACCTCTCCAGAATTATGATATTGATATTACTGAGATTATGATATTAATGCTGGTTTTAGTGACATTTTTATGATGAAAGCACTTGAACTTAGGCTGGAAAAGTAGCACAGTGAGCTATATGCAATCCAGGAGACTCCTATAGTACAATGAGGATAACTTAAGCCAGGAAATTGCCCTACCAGAAGGAACGTGATACTGGACATGATGGTCACCAATGGAAGTGAGCTAATTGGTAACGTTAACATTGGAGGCAGTGTTGTCTGCAGTAATCATGCACTGGTGGAGTTCACAGTCCTGAAGGATATGGGACACGTGAAGAGTAAAGCCAGGACCCTGAATTTTAGGAAAGCAAAATTTTCAGCTGTTGAAGTCAATAGGACCTCAGGGAAACTTCTGAGAGAGCACAACATAGCAGGTCTTCAAGAACATTTTCCATGTGTAAGAAAGGAAAGCAAGAGAGTGGCATGGATGAGTGGAGACTTGCTGGTCAAATTAAAGGGCAAGAAGTACATGCACGGGCAGTAGAAACGGGGAAGAGTATAAGGAATGCTGCCCAGTTGTGTAGGGATAGGGTCAGGAAGGCCAAAGCACAGCTGGAGCTCAACTTCGCAAGGGAGACAAAGAAATTTCATAATAAGGGCTTCTACAGGTACATCAGTGAGAACAGGAAAGTCAAAGAAACTATGAACACAACTGGCAAACTGGTAAAAACAGACAAGGAGAAAGATTGGAATGGGACTTTCCCCCCTCTCCGTCTTCACTGGCATCTCTCTTCCCACCTTTCGAGTGCATGGACTGCAAGGCAGGGACTATCGGAGTCCCTCCCACAAAAAATAACACACAACATTGCATTTCTGGAGAGCTACACCACACACATTTTTTTATTTCTCTAGAAGACATTAAAAACAAGCCAACAGAGCAAGCAGTGGCAGGCTAAGAGTAAAATTCCAAGTAAGACTTTGAGGAGTACAGATAAGGTTTGCATTAGTCTAGCTAGGTAACATCTCACCAGTTCTCACATAGTCCATACTGGCCATACCAAAGCCTTTGAAAACACATGGCTCTACCATAATTTTAAATAAAGGCTCTGAAAGTTATTTTTCCCCCTATATTCTGAAGAATCTACATGCTCTATTATGTATTAGGATAATGCAAATTCCCTTGCTCTTTCATATGTGTCCATGTAAATAATGCTTTTTTATATTCATTCCTTAAATCCAGCTATAAAAACTGTTTTCTTAATGCTAAAAGAACCTGATTAAATGCCTACGGCTTAGAAGTTGCTCTTCAGTTTCACAGATTTCACTAGCACTTTGGAAGTTGTGATCTTAATAAACTATGACAGCAACATACTTTGATTGGATGAAGGCTCCTACGCCTTTATTATTTCCACTTTATTTCACAAATATCTATGCAGATGAAATGTACAATATTAAATGAAAGGCAGAAGCTTTCTCCCTCTTTTCCAGTTATTGATCAAGAAGTTATAACTGAATTTTTGCTGGCATCTTATTTAGAAGTTTGAATAATTTAAATAACTTTGTACATCCTCCCTACTCCATCCTTTAAAGAAGTTAGGAAATACCTTATTCTCAGTCCTCTTTCACTCAAAGTATGTTTAGTCAATAAAAATCACAGAATCACAGAATCTTAAGGGTTGGAAGGGACCTCAAAAGATTATCTAGTCCAACCGCCCTAGCAGAGAAGGATGTCCTAGAGTAGGTCACAAAATTACTCAGAATATTTTTTTAAAAGTTAAAAATCAATAGGTTTAATAGTCCTTATTCCCCTTTACATAAATACAAGCTTAATTATAATTTTCTATTAAAGAAAAACCCAACAAGCCACCACAAAAAACCCCTCTCACAACACACCCAAAACCACACAAAAAAATCCTACCAGATTCGAAGGTACTACTTTTGGTTTTGTTCCCACTGAGTCAAAATCTAATCTTCATTAGAGAAAGGCTATTTTACTTAATGAGAAGCCACACTGGCTAATGGACTTATTGAAAATAGCAAAACCTGGTTCCTAAATCTGAAAAAGGAAAATAAAGTGTACAGAACTCTGTGGAACTGTGAGGGAGGACACTCAAGGGACGAACATGGAGCAATACAGACTACCTGTACACTACCTGTACACTACCTCTACCTTGCCAAAAGAGAAAATTGCAGTAAAAAAAAAATACAGGAGGCTTCAGTCTAAGAGGCAGTCTAAGCTGCAGCTTCTCTAGGCAGAAAGATGTGATTTTAACCTTCAAGAGAATTTTAATTTAGTCCAGAATTAAAAATATGTGTTTTGTCACCTAGCTCACAAGAGAGTACATTTGAATGCACACAGCATAGCAAGACATTAAAAAAACCCCTCACAGAATAAGAACATTAAGATAATTTCACTACAAGAGTTTTGAAGAACTGATAATGCATCACATGCCGTGACACAGATTTCTGATTCTTGTGGGAAAATGATTGCTCTTTTAAGAATAGGTAGTTCCTTTTTGCTAATCACATCCTGCAGTTATTCTCTCTACAATATGCAAGCCAGAACTCTAAAAAGCTTTTCACACCTTTTGCTTCAGTGGCTTTTTGGAATGTATGCTGTACTATCTACGGCAACCAGCTGTGCTCACATTGGATATCCTCAGTTAAGCAGGATCAGATTTTGGCAGTGCTATTATTAGCTGTAAGCATTTGTTTATTTCCTTAGTGCCAATTATGCCCTGTTGGGACTGCCAATGACACACAGGGATTCATGAGGTAGATTTAATAAACAAGCTTGCATCAGTGACAAATATTCCATCAAGATGTGGGAAAGCACTGTATTTTTTCTTATTTTTCAAAATGCTATATACAGTTAACTTTTGGGACAAAAGAAGTCTTACTTTTTAGACATTTAAGAATCCAACTGACTTTCAGATTAGCTGTGGATGTGGAATAATTATTAAAGAGCAATTCTCAAATTTCACCAAACAATTCCTCATTTCATGTCCTGTCCAGAAGCTCAGTACCTACCACAAAAATACTTTTTACTTTTGATTTACAACACTGATGGTCTAGTTGCAATGTTAGGAGTTCTACCTTCAGGAAGCTCAGATTTATAGACATCTGGACTCAAAGTTGAAGTTTGCCAAGAAACAAGTACAAATATCCACCTATGTTACATTGTAAGAAGCCTGGTGATCTGGAAAGGAATAAGAACAAGTGATCCAATCAAATCACCGTAAAGAATTGCAGCCTTCAATTCAAGAGATAAGTATGAAGGAAGCAGAGTGACAAACTAGATAACAGCTGAGAGTTCAGTCTCTCTTCCAAAGAGTTTTGCTGGGAGTGCATACATTTATCTATCTGTCTTACCACAGTATAGACCTTGATCATAGCAATCAGAATTCTGAACCAATAAACCAAGAGAACATTAGTTGAACAACTACTATTAAAAATCTATGCCAAAGTTATTCTGCATTTAGAAAAGAAAAAAACTAAACAAAAATAACATCATAAACTCCAAATCTCAAAGAAATGAACCAAAAATAACATATGTAGGTAGGTCTGAACAAACACTCTATGTCATGAACCACAGCAGCACCATAGTTTCCCAGTTGGAGAAATCTGGTTGTCTTGATGAGATTCTTACCCCTCTTTAAAAAAGTATTGAAGGTAATAAAAATCTAGTAAGGTGAAAAAAATTAAACAACATTCTACAAGATACAGTCAAAAAAGAAGTGGTCAGTAACAAGAGGAGCTATACGGAACTCAAGGTTTTCAATGCTGCATCTGAATCAGCACCATGTTTTCCTTTCAATTTAAAGAAGAATTTTTAAATGCTTATAACTATTTCATACTTTCAACCTCCATAAAAGAGTCACAATCTTTTTTCTTACTATGCTTACTTATGGGAAATTGAAAGCTCTAAAAAAAAAAATAAAGAAAAAGTATTTTGGGGAGATTATCTGTTTCATAAAATTATCATCTGTGCTGGATATTTAATCAATCCTTTTATAAGAAGAGATTTGGCAGCTTAATACTATGTATGACAGATTTCTTTCACACCATCTGTTATCTGTAGCAAATCAGAAACCATTTCTGTGCTGCTTTTTGTGCCGCACTGGAAGTACAATTCAGAACACTTCAAAAAAGTATTTGCTATTTATATGAGGAGAAATAGTGGTGATGACCAGTTCTGGGACTTCAATGCCTTATTTTTCAAAAGGTCTTGCTCAACAATACATTAGCTCACACTATGTCAGAAACTTTAAGGGTTACAGAATAGGGAAATAAAAACCATTTTCAATCTGCTCATTGTTATTACAACCCAATTGTCTTTTATATGAGCTTTGTTCAGACACAAAGAAAACGAAGCACAAGTGAGGCATTGCTTTAACTTCAGCTGGCCATGTTGAACAGTTTCTTCAGCAATTAGCCTCTGTTGTCAGGTGTTAAAATGAACATTCACTGAAACCAAAATTTTACTTCATGGTATGGGTACTTTCCCTGGACTAGACTTCGCTTGATACAGACTTTGAGTAAAGATGTAACTAAAAACCAAGGGAAAAGCAAAAAATAAAAAATATTAAAGGTTACTAATACATTGGTGTTTTAGACATCTAAATATAAAGTGTACTTATTTGCAAAGTTTCATGCTCCAGGAATTTCAGCATCTGTTTCTTCCAGTTACAGTCATTTAGACCTCAACACACAAATAACAGACAGGACACTCGCTAAGGAAAAAAAGACTAGCACTTCCTATGCAGATATGACAGACTCTGATGATCAAATGCAGTGCTTAGCCAGACAAACTTAGGATTTCAGAACAAGCAGACTTTCTGCCTCCTCTTGTATCTCCATTTTCCCACGTTTGTTTGCCCACTTCATCCCGATTCCTCTCTTCCTACACCTTTGGATCTTCTCTACACATCCTCATATTAAGTCTCCCATGTCCCACAACCCCTTTAAAACTGTCTGTAATATTTATTACATAAACCCAAAATGGCCTTTTTTTCTGTATCTCATCAGAAGTTTTGCATCCCTTTAGGCCATTAAACACGCTTCAATCTTCAAGGCATCCCCTCCCTCCACCTGTAAACTATCTTAGTGGGTTTCACATCCAAGACAACAGTGTAAGTAAAGGTGCTCTGGTTACACACACTAAGACACAATTTGCATTTTTATTAATCATATTACATATTATTAGCTTTTATCCTTCCAGAAATCAATTAAACTGTGTCCATCTTTGTAAGAACAAGAGCATTGATTTACATTTCCTTCTTTTTCTCTCTTCCCAACATATCTCATTGATTCTTAACACGATGGTGTGGGGCTGTCCCTGGGCTGCAGGTAGATCTCTGCTCCCTCATGGCCTTCACTGGTGCAGGGACAGGGTCCCACCATGAGCTGCACTGCAGGCTGGAGGGGAATTTCTACTCCAGGCCTAGAGCACCTCCTCCCCTCATCTTTACTGACCTTGGTGTCTTTGTAAAGTTGTGGTTCTCAAGTTCTCACTCCCTTCTTCTGCTCAGTTTTAGCACTTGCACAGTAACTTCTTCCCCATCTCCAATATGTTAATGACAGAGGTGTTACCTCCATCACTAATTGGCTCAGTGTTGTGTGCAGTGGGTCCATCTCAGAGCCGACTGACACTGGCTCCATCAGATACAGGGGAAGCTTCAAGCAGTTTCTCACAGAAGCCACCCCTGTAGCCTCCCCTGCTACCAAAACCTGGCCACATAAGCCCATTACAGAATGATAGCTTAAGAAGTTGCTTAAATACACTATTTTCTCATGGAAAACAATCTACACGTTCCTTTTGCATATTTGTTTCTCCTGCAACTTGAAAGGTATCTGGATAATATATAATAGAAAGTCTTATGAAGGCTTAACAGGAATTACATTTATAAGAGGCTATCTCATGCTACACAGATGTCTGTAACTAAGGTTGCTTTTGGAAATATAAACAACAACAAAAAATCCACAAACGTTGCTTCAAGAGGGATTTTCTTTTAACAACCCTATTCTACCTCTGCATGGATTCTACCCTATTAATATTATCAGGTTTTGGCTGTCTACTGCCTTAGAAATATATAATCCTTTTCATAGGAGATTTCATAGCCCACTGTAGTATGTCTATTTTCATTGCTCATCCCCCTATTTTTGTGCACACACTTCACTAATTTTTCTGGCCTTAACTAGTTTGCAAATTGAACTACAGACTGCTCTTTTACTATCTACCTATGAAGCCAAGATTAAAACACAACCAGACTTCATTTTGACCAAATATATTTCAGTTTGTTATGCTGTAAGAATGAGGAAACTTTTTATTCTCTCTGCATTCAAGCTGTCATATTCAGATGACCTAACAGCTGCTCCTGTTCATGTTCTTAAGATGGTTACTTCTCATTAGCAATTTGTATTTCTAACAGGTGTCCTCAGTGACTCTTCAGCTCTTCTATTACTTAGTTTTTACTTTGTTGTTCCTAACACATACACACAAGTACTACAGTATATGAATTCAAGCCCTCCTCTGTCTAGAACTAAATAGAAAAGATGATGGAGCAGGCCAAGGAAGACAATCTCAGATGCAGTTTTGGAAACATTCTTATCTCCTTCAGAAGGAAGAAATAATATTTATCATATCTTTTTCAATAAGGATGTAGATTAGGTGCCCTTTGAAGTAATATTTTGGACTTAACTTTGATAATTCAATATATTCTCATATTGATGTTTATGCAAGTTCCATGACAATTTATCATTCAGGTCTGAGCATGATTAAGTGTCCCACAAGATGTATCTGCATTCTGTGTAAGCTGAAAATTGCTAGGGTTTTTTGTCTGTGTAGAGGATTAAGAGAAATTATATGTTTGTATCAGATAATTTATCTTAATCTCTCAACATAATTCCTGAAGAAACTTTTTTTTTTTTCTAGTATTCCAAATAGAAAGTTCTACTTCCATTCTTAAGAAATGAAAGACTTCCCAGTAGACTTAATTCAGCTTCTCCCTGCTATCAGTTCTGATTGGCATAGTGGGATCTAATGTTTTTTCCTCTTTGCTTCCCCACTGGTTGTTACAATCAGCCATCCTGTTACCAGCTACAGGTCTAGACAACTTAATCCTTCATTTAAGCCACATCACTTCCCTGGCACAACCACTGCTTTCATAGAAAACATACAATTTCTGATAGAAGCTTTTACTCTGTAATGTGATGACTTTCCATACAGTAAGTCTTTGCCTAAGTCTTTGATTTTCACAAAATCTATAACATTCTAAAAATCATTTTTTAATCTCAAGCCATCTTAAACTCACCACTCAAAGCTTAAGATTCAAGTGTTGATCTTGTAGGAAGGAGTGAATTCTCAGATCTGCTAGTACATTTAACCCAATGGTAAAATCTTCTCATGCAATTTGTACAAGTATTAGATTAGCAAATAGAATTCCTGTTTTGACTGCTGTTCTTTCCCTACAATGCGAAAGGCTTTTTAGACGAGGCTTAAGAACTTTACTACTATTACTCTCAGGAACTGCAACATTGACTAGCCAAATTATTAATGAGTTATAGACTAAGAGATGTTATACTGAAAATGTTTAACATCACAGCATTGAGACACAGCATTCTCAGTAACAAACATTGCACAAAACTCCTTGGCATCACAGAAGATGGAAGGATATAACTTTGAGGAAAAGAAGTCCAAACAGCTGTCTTAAGTCTACCTGTTACAAGCAATATTTATCTAACTTACTCATATATTTTACAACACATTAAATGCCTTTCACAAAATCACAGAGTCACAGACTGACAGGGATTGGAAGGAAATTCACTCATATCCAAATAATTTCTATTTGTAAGGTTATTGTCACATAATCTTAGATATATATAACTTCACCAACGACCTGGATGAGGGGAAAGAGCGTAATCTCAACAAGTTCATTGATGACACCAAACTGGGAGGACTGTCTGATTCCCCAGAAGGCTGTGCTACCATTCAATGGGAACTCAAATGGCTTGAGAGTTGGGCAGAGAGGAACCTCATGAGGTTCAACAAGGGCAAGTACAAAGTCCTGCACCTGGAGAGGAAAAACCCCATGCACCAGTACAGGCTGGGACTGATCTGCTAGAGAGCAGCTCTGTGGAGAGAGAACTGAGAGTCCTGGTTGATAATGTGCTCTCATGGCCAAGAAGGCCAATGGCATCCTGGGATGCATCAAGAAGAGTGTGGCCAGCATGTTGAAGGAGGTTCTTCTCCCCTTCTACTCTGCCCTGGCCAGGACTCATCTTAAGTACTGCATCTAGTTCTGGACTCTCCAGTTTGAGAGGGACAGGGAACTTCTGGAGAGGGTCCAGAATAGAGCCGCTAAGATGATCAGAAGACTGATCAGAAAACTGGAGCATCTTCCTTATGAGGAAAGGCTGTGGGAACTGGGTCTCTAGAGGTCCCTTCCAGCTCCTACCATTTTGTCATTTTGCGATTCTACGATATTGTAATAAAAATCCATAGGTTGACAATTAAGTCCATATCAAAATAACCAAACCTCTCAATGAGTTATAAAAATTTCCTTGTAATAGATAAGCAAGATACCATTATGATCTTCTGGGAACACTCCCATCTAATAAAGTAGCATATAAAGGCTTCTTTTACTGCTAAAAGCACATTTTTATCTCACTTCCTGGATACCCAAAAATTACTTCCAACCATATAAAGAACAAAAAGGCCTAATTCCTTCCAACATTCACCATAACAGTTACTTTAGAAAAGTCATTTACTCATTTTATTTAAAAATATTTTACTATCACAGAAGTGACATACAGCATCCCAAGACCAGTGAAATATGCAGTCCCGTTAGTCATACTGTATATAATACACTTCACTGCTAAGGTCATCTACAAACCCCTATATCCAATCAAGCTTTAACTTTGGATACATAATATGAAGCTTCACAAACAGTTAAAACTCAGATGTTATGCCAAAATATTAAACAATACAATTATATATGAAGTACCTTGTAGTTTCCCCAGGGCAAAGAATAAGCTCTATATATGATTTAGCCCATAAAAAAGAGCAGTTTTTAGTCAATAGTTCAGTACTTATCCACTAAAGACCAATTATTACCTGCACACTAATGGGTGTCAGGTCTTTCAGATCTCACTTTTCTGACTAACTACAAGGATGATCTACAGATTCTAGGATAGAGTTTGCAATACATAACAGTGCTCTAAAAACCAGGATCAACCTTCCTTTTTGAGAAAAGCCAAGTCAACTGTAAGAAAAAAACATTACAGATACCAAGTAAGCAACTTGCTAGTTTGAAGTTCTTAATCACCTAGAATTACAAAGAAAAAAGCCATTTCAGTGTATAAAAAAAAAGCTGATAATTGCTTCTTCAAGTAGACTGAACAAATTCCTGGCAATTTCCCTTGCAGTAGGCTCATATCTCAACTCCTACAGCTAACAGGACTAGTGTAACATTTACCTTTTTCACATGTATCAGTCCTGGCACTCACTTTCCATTTGTAAAACTGCAGATTTCAGGTTTCTTTTTATAGATAATTCTTTCTCACAATATTTGAATAGTGAACAGTGAGAGTGCCTGGCTGATTTCTTGTAGCATGATTGCAGAAATGATCCAGTTTATCTAAAAGGTATCTGGTTCAGCTCACAAAAGATAGCTGAGAGTAAGAACAGGAAAAAAAGTGTTACAACAGTAGTTGTCTTTCAAAGCTTGTAGTGGGAATGTTGTGCAGCTGGAATATAAATCAGTGCTTGGAGACCACCAGAATGGTTCTGTACAGCTAATTAAATGAAGAAATGGCCATTTTCTGTTTAAATACAGTGAGACAAATCAGTCTTAGACATGAAACTATAATTTCAGAGCATAGTATAGTTACTTCTCATTTTCCCTAATGGGGAAAAAAAAACCCCACAACAGGCTAACAATAAATGGAACTGAAATAATTATCTTCTTTTCTCATTTGTAATAAATTTCCAGAAGAATGCTTGAAATTCTAAGTCAGCTCACAAAAAGCCTGAGCAAGACTCAGTGACTGCAGAATGAAGATGAAGTGTTTTGAGTATCCCACTCTTTCCCATTAAAAATTTAGTTTTAAAGACTTCTTACTTTCTTTTCTTTTATCACATTTTAAGCCATCTACATAGGATAAAGAGCTAAACCTCTGAAGCTGATTCCCAATTACAGGAAACCAAGTCTTTACTTCAACTGGTAAAGAACCATTTTCCTAAATGCAGAGAATTCAAAGCTCTATAGGGAGAGAAGTTCAGTCCAGTTATTCAGCTACCTAAACATATTGAAAAGCTCTTTATTTAAAGTAAAATATTCAAATGCAGGTGGCTAAGCAGCATCAGGTCTAAAATTTCAGTCCTTTATCTCCCTAAGCTTCCAACAACATCAAACAGAAGTCTAGGCCGATATGCATTAGTAAAACTGGCCCTTTGTACTCATCAGGCCTGAAAGTGAGTTACCTTTTAATCCAAACTTCTAGGACAAGCTGCACATTTACTGAAATGTCAGGAAATAAGTTATGCATTTTATACTGTTATACAAGCGGCAACAAGGTAATAGACTCCAAGGAAAAGCAGCCATTACATTTTAGGAGTCTCAACATGAAACAATCTTTGAAATATCAAAGATGTAATTTTTTCTGCAAGACTGGCATACAAGAAGTGGACATTAAGAAGCAAGTAGTCTCTCATCAAAACTAACTTTCATAAAATTACTTCCAATCAGAGAAGTCTCCAGTCATATGAAAGGGGATATTCAGTTCCTTAAGGGGAATGATGGGAGAAAAAAGATTTCTGTCTGTAGGAGGAGTGGCAAAAAGAAATTAGATTTTATAAATAGGTTTACTTTCACAACGATCAGTGAAATTATTGGTTTACCTTGATTGGAATTTCTATGTATTTTTTTAAAAGGCTCTAAGTATTGCCAGTATGCAGAAAGAGGTACAGCCTTGCACACAAGCTTGTCTTCCAATCAAAATCGTTCCTTTCATGGAGGTTTACTGATGGTCTAGGTCTTGGAGCCTCAGCCTTGGTACTCAACTGTCTCTCAAATTGCTGTTCCTTGTTGCCTATTGGTACAACCACATAGGCATAAACAATACATGAGCCAGCAATGTGCCCTCATGTTCAAGAAGGCCAATGGCATTCTGGGATGTGTCAAGAAGAGTGTGGCCAGCAGGTCAAGGGAGGTTCTGCTCCCCCTCTACTCTGCCCTGGTGAAGCCTCATCTGGAGTCTTGTGTCCAGTTCTGGGCTCCTCAGTTCAAGAGAGACAGGAAACTGCTGGAGATAGTCCAGCACAGGGCCACCAAGATGATCAGAGGACTGGAACATCTTTCATACGAGGAAAGGCTGCAGGAACTGGGGCTGTTTAGTCTAGACAAGAGGAGACTGAGGGGAGATCTTATAAATATTAATAAGTATATAAGTGGTGAGTGTCAGGATGTTGGGGCATCCTTTTTTCCCATTGTATCTAGCAACAGGACAAGGGGTAATGGGATGAAGCTGGAACACAAAAAGTTCCATTTAAATATAAGAAAAAAAATATTTTACTGTGAAGGTGATGGAGCAGTGGAACAGACTACCCAGAGGGGTTGTGGAGTCTCCTTCCTTGGAAGTCTTCAAGACCCGCTTGGACATGTTCCTATGCAACCTGATCTAGGTTGACCTGCTTCTGCAGGGGGGTTGGACTAGATGATCTCTAAAGGTTCCTTCCAACTCCTACCATTATGTGATTCTATGAATACTGCTCAGGGAGACTGAGCTACCAGCTCTGAAGACTCACGTAAGAATGCAGGGGCCTGCAGGAGAACGTCAATTGAATCAAATCAAGGGGAAAGACTATAGCATGAACAGATTTATTCTGTCAAACACCCCATGGCTTTTCAGCTGGCAAAGGGCTTTGGCTTCTACAAACACACAATGATCTTGAAAGAGCAGACTGCTGGCAAGGAACAGATGTGATACTTGACAGAAATGGGGCAGCAAATGAAGAAAGCAAGATGGGATAGCTTTTATGAATGGAATTCTGAGATGAATACAAGATTTTCAGGAAAAAGGGAAGAAAAAAATTATTAAATCCTACATAAAGAAGCAAAATGAATACATAGAGCTCTCCTATGGAATAATAGTAGGAAACAGGATTTGTGAGATGTTCATGAACAGCTGTGGCAGCTACCCAAGAAGCAGAAAGACAAAGCATTATTCCAACAGTTTCAGTCACAGTGTCTTAGCTCTCATACAGGACTTTAACCACTCTGATACCTACTGAAAAAAAACCAGTATTGTGCAGCACAAACAAGCCAGGTGGTTTTAAAAGTGCATTGGGATTATTCTTTTTCCAAGAAAGTGGGGGATAGTCCAACTAGGAAGTTGTTCTTCTACATACAACAAACTAGTTAGAGATGTGATAGTCACTGAGAATCCATGCTGTTGTAACCTGCAGATGTAAAAATTTAAGGTCTTGAAGAAAGATGGGGAAGCAAGCAGCAGGAGAAAGACCCCAGACTTCAAGAGAAGAGATTTCAGTCTATTCAAGGAACTGTTGTCAGGATTTCATAGAAGACTGCCTAGAGGACATAGGAGCTCATGAGTTCTGATTCATCTTCAAAGGCAGCCTCCTTGAAGCACAAAAATGATCAAATTGAGTTAAGTTTTGGGTAAAATGATCCAAGTACAAGAAAACGAGCAGCCATAGCATAAAGTGTCCAGGCTAGATAGAGAATCCCAGCTAAGCTCAAATGCAAGGAGACAGTCTACAACAAGTGAAGATATTGATATATTACAGAGAGCTCTAAGAGTATTTGAAAGGCAAATGCTTCCTTGGACTTAACACTAGAAGGATAAGGAGCAACAAAAGGAAAGACAAGAAAAGCTTTATCTCAGAACTCAGTGGTATGGGTCATCTACTAATGAAGGAAAGACTGATGTACTTGGCTCCTCCTTTGCCTGAAGGCCTTCAGTTGCAAGCTCTGCAATCGGGTATCCTAAATCTGTGGGCATGGTAGACTACTTGCATAAGGTGAATTATATACAGGTCTAAAGCAAATAACCAAACATCCAGTGGTGTAAAGTAACCTGGCTAAAGCCATCACAAGGCTGTTTCACCAGCTTGGAAAGACTGTTGTAATTGGGAGAAACTGGCAGAAGAAGCAACTAGAAAATATTTACCTTATGTCCCAAAACAGGGCATGGAGAAGGATGTGAGGAGCTACAGTCAGCCACATCTCCATCCCTCAGAAAATCATAGGCAGCCTCAAAACCATTACTAGGCACATGAATGACAGGGAAGCAGCCAGCAGTTTACCAAGAACAAATCACGTATCTAACTAATCTAATCACTCTCTGTTAGAAGACGACTAACTGGGTAAGAAGAAAGAAACATAAGAATGGTTTTGGTTGGAAATGACTTTTAAGATCAAGTCCAACCACTAACATAACGCTGCCAAGCCCACCACTAAACCATATCCTTGAGTACCTTATCTGCATGGTTTTAAAATACCTCCAGGGATGGGGACTCTACCACCTCCCTGGACAACCTGTGCCAGTATTTAACAACCACTTCAGAGAAGAAGGTTTTTTCTATCTCTAACCTAAATCTTCCCATCTCCCCTCGTGCAATTTGAGACCATTTCCTCTTGTTCTATCACCTGTTACCTGAGAGAAGAGACTGACCCTGTCCCGTCCCCCCCCCCAACCCACTACAACCTCTTCTCAGGTAGTTGTAAAGAGTGATCATGACTCCCCTCAATCTCCTCTTCTTGAGGCTAAACAAACTCAGTTCCCTCAGCTGCTCCTTATACAACTTGTGTTCCACATCCCTCACATTGTCCATCTCCAGACACACTCCAGAACATTAGTGTCTTTCTTGTAATGAGGGGACCAAAATTGAACATAGCACTTGAGATACAGCCTCACAGTGCCAAGTACAGGGGAACAATCACATCCCTGGTCCTACTGGTCACACTATTACTGACACAAGCCAGGATGCCATTGGCCTTCTTGACCACCTGGGCACACAACTGGCTCATGTTCAGTCAGCTGTCCATCAACATTCCCCTTTTTAAAGTCATTCTTACTCTGTCCTCATAGCCAGACTGAGGAGATATAGATTGGTGAGGCAGACTACAAGACAGGAGAAGAGACCATCAGGTTCAGTGAGCAGTACTCAACATTTCGGTGTCTGTGCAGCAGTCAGCTGTAAGTGGTGTTGCCCAAGCTTCAGTGCTTGTCCAAACAAGGAACTAGTGCTTTTCATCAACACCATCTACAACCCAGACTATAGAATAAATTAACTCATTACATCCTTATCAAGTTCGCATTGCAAAATGAGGAGAGCAATTGATGTGCTTGAGAGTAAAGCTGCAATTCACAGGAAATTTACAGTGGAAAAATGAGTTAAATAATTTAATGAACAAAAGCAAATCCTCTGCCTGGGAACTGTCTATCCCTGTGCATCAATATAAAGCAGCTGGCCAGCAACTGTGCAGAACAAACAGGTTGATGGCCAAGTACAACTCAAACTCATTCTACCAGCAGTGAACATTAACCATGTAAAAGGGAGCAAGAAGTGTTTAGGTCTATGTCCAAAATACAAAGCAAATGTTGACTAATTGGAAGGAAGTCAGAGAAGGGAAAAGATGGTCCGGGGATTCAGCTACCTTGGTGGAAAGGTAGCAAGTTATTTTTACACCTCTACTTAATCAACTACACAGTAAAGAAATGTTTAAAGGCAGAGACTAAAAGATGTAAACTTATTGAGTCTTTGTCCAGAAAAAAGAGTAAACATGCAAGACATAGTGTTTTGTTGATTTTGTGCCTGTTTGTGTTTTTTTTTTTTTAAACCCTCTTTTGACAAACCATGGACTAGCAGTTGCAGAATCTTACACATCTAGCTATCATTTAAGAAGTGTCAGTTATCAGCTCCCTTTCTCTTTCACTTGTCTCCACGGTCATGATAACAATCCTGAAGTTTGCCCAAAATAAGAGAGAGGAGGGTTTTTTTGGCAGAAGTCATATCTTTCTGTACAGCCAATGGATTTGCTCTGTTCTCAAATTCTACTTCAGTGATTGTGTCAAGAATCCCACTTCATGAAATTCACAAGAACAGGGAGCACCTAAGAGGAAAACAACTCTGGTTTACTTCTAACGAATACCATAAAGGAAATAGCATTCACTGTGCCCAATACTGCATGGCTCTCAATTCTGTTATACAGAGTTGTATGTACGTTACCACATGAAAAGAATTCACAAAACATGGTAATTCAGAAATCACTCAAATTTCTTCACAATCTACATGCGTTTTGGAATAGTACGGATGCACCACATTATACCCTAAATAATGTCTGTATCTCATACCTCAATCAAATACATGGTAACAATGCAACTCAACACCTTTATTACAAAGTAAAATTCCATATAAAGTCTGAACATTTTGTATATTTAATGAGCAAATGGAAGACAACATTACACATATATGTTTATAATCCTAAACTACTTATCTTCTTCACTCAACCCTTTACAACATCAGGAAACTTTCCTGAGGAACAAACTAAATTAACAAATCAATAGTCTCACATTTTGGTGATCGGTACAATTTTCCCCTTCATAATGAATATATCAGTAGAATAATTGCCACTACTAATCTTGAGAACAGGAATAGGAAAAACAACAACAAAGAACAGCAAATAGGAGGAAAAACAACAAGTTTCAGGTACACATAATCTACCTTTGAATTTCATTAAATTCCTTTTATTTATATTAGACATTTTTGTCCTTAAATTATGCATTTAACATTATCCTAAAGTGAATAGAATGTCAAATTGATACATCAAAAAGAAAAAGAGTCTTTTTTCCTAACACCCAACTTTTCTTCCCAGTTTTATTGAAACAGAATCCTATATTTGGGGGAAAAAAGCAGCACAATACCATGATGTGCCTTCAAATCACATAGTTCTAGTGTATATATAGAACTAAATTCAGCAGTACTAGGAAAAAGCAATTAAAAATAAAATAACCTCTCAAAGTGAGTAGAATAAAAATAATCACTTCCATAATTATACTCTCTCATCTCCAAATTATTCTCAGCAAAAAGTTCCTCAAATTCCTGCTTTGTAACTTAAATGCCATCTTCTTGTCGAAATCCCCCAATATTGTTTTAGGTTGTCATAATCTACATCAGCTACCACAACAGCAGAATCAGGAGAGGTGCTGAATACCAACCAAAATGCTATCGTTTACATATAATACAATCATGCATTAGAGCTTATCTCAAAGACGTTCTCATCCCCCAAAGATAAATATCAGGATAATATTAGTTATTACTAGCAAATATATATAGCATTATGATCCGTTTTCTATTTGCTCAATACTTTCAGATATGTGTTCTACAGCTTCATTCATTTTTTAAGTCTAGTCAAATTTGTAAGCAATATTCTTTCAAAACTCAGTATCTATGGCACAAAGAATTAAATTACAAGTATTACCAAGTCTCCACAACGAAGCTGAGCCTGCATCAGCTTTCATAGCATTCTAAAAGAGAAATTACCCATCTTTTCACCAATGTGATTTTCAGCACTTTAAATTCTTTTTATTCTTGCACTCCAAATGCTGTCACTTCCATTTCCACAGCCTCTTCCATTAGCCAGTTTCCTTACTTGAAGTTCAGTGTCACCACCAGCATTAAAAAACAACCAATCATTTTTAAGTTTAAACAAGTCAATCTCAGCCTAAAGCAGGGAACCTCATTCTTGACACACTTTTCTCCTCCTTACTTTGCTTTGATTGTGTGGCTAAAGATATTTAAAAGCAGGTTAGCTTCAGGAAGAGACCTTGCAAAGGAGTTCTTAGAACATTTTCTTCACTATTTCCATTTCAGATATTGAGAACACAGGTTTTAATATCCCAGAATTCAAAGAGTGTGAAAAAATAAACGAGAAATCCAGAAAGCCTTTTTCTGGATTTCCCAAAGGTTTCCATTGCATGGACTTTTTCTACAAGTCATCTCTTATTTCTCCACAACAGAGCATGATTACAGACAAGACAGTAAAATTTTACTGTTGTTAATTTACTGCCAACCTTTGGACAGAACTTGATCCCAAGATTCCTCAGCACATGATTATGTAAGCATCCAACATCCACCCCTCCCACTCCTGGCTTCTGTTTTCAGCTCGGGGTGTGCACAAAAGCTTTAGCAAGACAAGGAGGACAAGAGGAGGCAGCAGACACAGCACAGCAGCCTGACTTACTCTCCCTCTTTCTCCTGTCCCAATGACTGTAAAGGGGTGGGGTGAAGGGCAAAGGCTTGTGTACATACTTTGATGGAATGGACACAGTTTTGATGCCTAGTGGGGCTTCTTCCAGACCTCCTGGCATTTGATTATCATCACTCAGATGAAAAGAGTTTTCACAGGCGTGGGGCAGTTTGTGCCTCCACTGAGCACTGCAGTAGCACAATACTACTCACAGCTCCAGCACTGCTGTACTGTACAAGGACTAGGGAGTGTGAGGATGGATCAAGTTCCTAAGGAGGTGGAGAATCTGTATAGCTGGAGAGTCTCTTTCAAAATACAGTGTGAAAGCCTCTAATTTCCTGGTCTTCAGTGACAGGGGCTCAGCAGTCTCCAAGTAGCGTGCTTAATAATACATTTAATATTACATGTAAAGCTGCCCTATATGTTATTCAAAATCCTTTTAGCTCACTATAGACCCTGATTACTCTGCCCCTTCTTAGCTTTAAGTTAATTTCAGATACACTGCAAGAGTTTCTCCTCATATACCAAAAGAGTGACCTCCCATAGCATTAAGAAGTTCACCTCCACTGCTGGTGTGGGGTCCTCCCTGGGTTGCAGGTGGATCTCTGCTCCCTCATGGCCTCCATGGATGCAGGGGCAGCATCTCACCATAGGCTGCACCACAGGCTCAAGGGGAATCTCTGCTCTGGGCCTGGAGCACCTCCTCCCCTCCTTCACTGACCTTGGTATTTGTAGAGTTGTTGCTTTCACCTATTTTCATCCATCCTCCAGCTGCTGTTGCACAGCAGTTTCTTCCCCTTTCTCAAATATGCTACCCCAGAGGTGCCGACACCATCACTAGTTGGCCTAGCCTTGTCCAACCAGTGTTGGGTGTTTTGGACATAGGGGAAACTTCTGGCATACTCTGACAGAAGCCACCCCCATAACTTCCCTGCTACCAAACGTTGCCATGAAAATGCAATACATGCTGGGACAGTATATAGGATGTTGGGAAGCCTCATTTCTTAAGCCAGGCTGCCATCCAAATTCATCATGAAGCAAGATAAATGAGAATCAGAGACCCCTACAGTTAGACAAAGAAATGAAGATCTAAGATGAGTCTCTTGTCTGCCTCTCTTCCTTTAAATGAAAACTTGAAAATGTCCTCAAAATGCCCACAATGTATTTCACAGTATATTTTTTCAATTTTAACACCAGTGTAATTACGTGACATGAGTTTTTTTCCTCTTCCATCAGTGACTGGGTGGGGAGAGGAATCATTGAGTAAAATGGTCTAAAGGTAATTAATTTCCTAGGCAATGGAAGTATTAGGAAAAGTACTCTAACCAGTAAGAGAGATTTGTTAATAGTTTTCAACATTAAAACAGGACATAATTTCATTATTTTGCAGGTCAAAAAGAAGTATTTATGCCTGGAAAAAAACCCCACACTGTCAGAGGTGAAAATATCCCTCTTAAGTTAATTTGATAAATATTAAATCTACTCAAAACTCTAATTTGTATATACAGCTATTAGGCAGTTATTGTGATCATGTAAAACAACTTAAAAATAACAGCAAAAACATGTAGTGGAGAAAATATTCCATGAGTATACTTATTTCTAAACTACCATTCATACAAAAGAGAATTTTCCCAACCTCCACCATTGTTCAAGGGCTTCCATTTCTGGAAAAGCAGAGGTTCAAAAAAGAAAAGCAATACTAAAGACAGCACAGGAGATTATTTTTTTTCCTTGAAAGAAAAATATGCACAGACTACCTCTGTGATATTGATATAACATTTTTTTCATTTATGACTAAATATTTTCTTTATGTTTCCTTCTTCCATTCTTGTCAATTTGCATTTAAGTACACAGTGGCTTTCATTTTATGGCTTGTTGATTGAAGAGTATTGATCTGCTACTACTGTGACAGTGACCTAGTCCTCTATTACATTTTTAAGACTTCTCTCTCCAGTTACCTTCTCTTAGTTAAATGAAGATCTAATAAAAATTGATCTAAAACTTTGGTCAATGAAAGTCCCTTTGGTCTGTAGGGGTGCCTTAATTCTTGTGCTCTTACACTTCCATACCCCATTGCAACGCTGATAAAGTGTTTCACACTGTAGAACCATTAGAGGATGGAAGAAGTAAGAAGAAATAAAGTTGTATGAGAAATTCACACAATCCACCTGAAGATCAGGATCAATTCTAGCAACCTTATTTTGGTTTACAATCTTCTAGAAGAAGTGGAGAAGCGTGCCAGAATTCTGACAATTATTGTGAACATAAATAATTTCCACCATCAGTTAACTTCTGTCATTTTAGGGTCAGACTAGAACAAGAGCATGCAACAAAATTAAAAGATAAAACCTCGGAATGAAGTCTGAAAAAGAACAAGTTTAGATAGAGAACAAAGAAAGGGAACACAGCATATAACTTCTACTTGAGTGCACAAGAACCAATTCATTCTTGAAAGAAGAAGGTATTGCAATAGATCACTCACATTATCTGCAAGATAGGTCAAGTAACTTAACTCATAATCAACTACTGTTCCCACAGACAAAAAGGAAGTGACTGAGGTTACCCAACTCTGAAACTGGTCTCTGCAACTCTGTTCAAAGGGCAATGAGAACAGTCTGGTTTGCGTGTTCCTTCTTCTTGGTGTGAGATCTGATCTTCAGCACTTTTATAGGCTTGACTGCAAGCAGTCTCTGTTCCAGATGAGTTCAAAGGAAACAATGTTCTGAACCTATGTAACCAGCATAATACTAAAGAACTGCGACTGAATAAAGATGCCTATGATTACAGAGTATCTCTAACCTAAATTTCCTCTTATATCCCAACCTATGCCATAGAGATAGCAAGACTCTCCCTTTGGAATGGTTTCACAAACCAGTTGGAACCAAACATTGTGATTACAGGAAAATCGAAAAACTCCATTTCATACAGGGTGTAAGTGGTCAGAAAGTATGTTAGGGTCATACTAGAACACAGACTAAAACAGAAATAAGATCCCATGACCACAGCACAGAACTAGTGAGCAACCAATGAAGAGAAACTAAATTTATTCTTAATTTTGTTGGTATTGAAAATACTTTGCAACTTTGCATATCTGCAAGTCAAACGATTTCCAAGTGTTCCTTGCATTATTTTTAAACAGCATGTTATGTTCATAAATACTAACACAAGTAGAAATTATTTATTTTAAAGTACATTTCAGTTTTTCAAATCTAGTATAATGTATAATAATATGTCCAAATATATTTTTCCTGTACACCCTGATATAATTCTCACTTAAGAGAGGATGATACATACAAAGCAAATGCTTAATCTCTCCTTGGTGAGAGGTCACTTTCATGGGAAATTCATTTTGTAACAATTTCATATCTGTGATACTTATGAATGATCTTCCAGGATTACAGAATGAAACAGAAATCTTCTTGGGAAATGATACTACATTTCTCTGGAAGATTTAGGTCATCTATGTTTTGAAGAACTGTATTTCTGTTAGAATGTAAAGGTGTCCTTAGTGAATTGAAAAGGGCACAATAATAAAACTATCTGAACTGGGGAATATGTGCAATAGGAAATAATTTCAGTAGGACACAATGGAACATAAATTGAAGGTTAGAAATTGAAGTGCTATAATAACTTCAAGAAAAGAAAAAGATACTAAAAGCATATCACAAATTATGCTATTATAATGTAGGAAAAGCAAGAGAAAGGAGACAAGGAAAAAAAAATCTGAAACAAGAGAAACATTTCTGGCAAATATCCTTCCTGTGACCTCTGAAAAAATTTCAGACCAGTCTACTTTTTCTGACACTTCATATCAATGAGAAGGCAGAAGCCCCCTACAATGAATGTACAGTAGTATTTTGAAATTCAGGATCACAAGACTGATGACAATGCACAAGGATTCCAGTTAGGAAATATTGTAGACTTATTTGGTTTTTAATTGCTCTTGTTTTAAAGGGGATGGTAATGAATTTCACACAGAAGCAGTAACTTAGAGGAACATAAAGGAACAGTTTTAAGTGCTTAAAAACTCTTGTATGAGTTGTTTACATTAGGGCACTTCAGCAAGATATATTCATTTTATCCCTATTATGCTTTTTTTTTCCATCTTAAATGACAGAACTCCAAGACTTAATCAAAAGAAATGAAACAAAAATTCTAATATTGTGTTCTGTTCCTGATCTGAATGTTCTAGCTTAAGTTTAGAATGAAAGCAGTAAAACAGAAAACTTTTATGCAAAATACTTAGTTATAAGCCAAAGTTCAAGCTGTATTTTACCCAACTGATAATATTGTATACACTAAACATCCACAAAAATGGCAAAAAACTCAAACCCTGGAAAAGGTAAAATCAGTTGCTTTTCAACATTAGATAATTGCAACATTTATCTTCTGTAAGATTCATGTTTAGAAACACCTAATATTTTGTTATTTAAGACTGCTAAGTAGGCAGGTAAACCAAGTACTGTATTTTCTACTGAACACTCACAAACTTTCATACTTGGATTTTTAGCTTCAAACTGCTCTGAGGGTCAGCATAGCAGGGATATATTCCATCATCTGCTACAAATGTCTAACTTAAATAGACTAGTTGATAAACAATGGAGCCTTAAGTCCCAGGGCAGAAGAAGTATCTGTATCCAGAGTTAATATAAATGTAAGATATTTTCTCTTACATGTGTTAGTCTCTATGTTCCAATGCTTGTCAGCTTCTTTGGTGAAGACATTTTTCCTAACCTCCAGTCTAAACCTCCTCTGGCACAACTTGAGACCACTTCTTTTCATCCTGTCATGTCTTACTTGAGAGAAGAAACTAATCCTCAACTCACTACAACCCTCCTTTCAGGTAGTTGTAGAGAGAGATCACATCTCCACTCAGCCTCCTCTTCTCCAGGCTAAACAAACCCAGGTATCTCAGTCACTCTTCATAAGACTTGTGCTCTCACAATTCTCATCAGCTTTGTTGCCCATCTCTGGACACACTCCAACACCTCAATGTCTTCCTTGTAGGTGAATGGCCCAGAACTGAATACAGCACTTGAGGTATGGCCTCACCAGTGCCAAGTACAGGGAGACAATTCCTTCCTTCATCCAGCTGGTCACACTATTTGTAATACAAGCCAGGATGCCACTGTCCTTCTTAGCCACCCTGGCACACCTGTCAGCTCTCATTAAGCCAGTTGTCAATTAACACTCTCACATCCTTTTCCTTTAGGCAACTTTCCAGCTACTCATCCCCAAACCTGTAGTGTTGTATTGGGTTGTTATGGCCCAAGTGCAGGACCTGGCATTTGGCCTTGTTAAACCTCATAGAACTGGCCTCAGACCATCGCTCCAGCCTGTTTAGGTTCCTCTGAAGAGCCTTTGCGCCCTAAAGCAGATCTACACAGCTTCATGTCATTTGCAAGTTTACTGAACATGCACTTGGTCCTCTCATCCAGATCACTGATAAAGATGTTAAACAGAACAGATTCCAACACTGAGTCCTGAGAAACATCACTGGTGACTAGTCACCAATTGGATTTAGCTCTGTTCACTCTGACTCTCTGAGCCTGGCCATCCAGACAGTTTTCCACCCATCTCAGAGTAAGTCCATCCAAGCAATTGGCAGCCACTTTCTCCAGAAGGTTACTGTGGGAGATTGTGGCAAAGGCTTTACTAACGTCTAGGTAAACAATATTCCTAGTCTTTCCCTCATCCACTAAGCTGGTCAAAGAAATAAATTTGTGACATGTCACTACTTTAAGTGCCTACTCCATACAGTCAATAGAATTTTTCCAATTTCTAATGTTGTCCAAAAAAACTGGTCAATGGCTGCTAGAACACTGAAAAAAGAAATCAAGGTTGAGAAAGCTCTTACATTTTTAGCTGAATAAAGTTTCCAAGTCTGAAAAAAGCCTTGAAAAAGTGAGTGGCTGTGTGGGGCTTCGTTGCCATCTGGACTTGAACCATGACAGCTAGTAGTAACACTTTTTTTTAAATCATCTTCTGTCTCTCTGTTCCTCTAACAACCCTATGACAGTTATGACAAAGAAAATAGGCTAGTTAGAGATAAAAACCTTGCAAATTAAATACATACAAAATACTACTTGAAAAAGTATCTTTTTTTTTTCACTTAGAAGCTATTCATATTTACATAAAACTCTTTTCAGTGCTGATTTGAAAAGTAAAGCTCTAAAGGGGCCAAGGCTATATTAATTAGGAAACTAAAAACAAATTATCCCTGGTGAACAAGATCATTATTTAAACAGTTCCTGCAAACATTAAGAATAATATCCCTTTCCAGCATTTCAGAGCAGCAGTGTTCATTGCACGCAGTTTGAAGGCCCTTAGTAAGCAAGCAAGATGCATGGAGACACTTTTCCATATGCTTTTAAGCTGTGTAAGGTGGAAAGTCCTTAAATAAGTTGTTTTAAACTACTTCCAGTGTCAACAGCTGTAACTTCTCTAAAAACTGCAAGATATACCCTACATTAAAAAGAATTCACCTTCTGGTTAAAAAGAATTCCAAGAAAATGATCAGCTTTCCTACAGGTGGTTGATCTGAAAACTGTCTTTCCCATCTCCATAGCCCAGATGGAGAGGACAATTGCAGCTGTTGAGGTTGGCATGGGTACTTCCTCATGTTTGCTACTGTTTTCTGCCTCAGGCACCTTCTTCCTCCCACTCCTTTTGACAGAGATGAATGTGTAACTCAGGTTCTTTCCCCTAGGTAACTGCATATTCCTGTCAGCAAGAGGTGAGCTGCTGTTCTTGAGAGGCAAAACTAGAGAAAGCATGTATTTTTTTCTCTTCTCAGAACTAAATTAACCCTCAATAAAGTTTCCCAGTGTTTCTCTCTACTAATTCCAATCTATGACCCATCATCTTTGCTACTGGAAATTATTTTTCCTTCTTGTAGTTGTGTTGGAGGTCAGGCCAGGCAATGCTCACTCTAGTATTATCTCTGAAGAAAAGCATCATAGTTTTCCTGGTTCTCTGGAAAAAAAAAGAAAGGGCTGGAGTTGCTCTTAGCTTCCTCTCAACCTCGAGTGATCATTGTCAGCCGTTACAGCCCTGAACCATGGCTGTACTGGTCTTGGCTCACTACTGGCCTGGTGACACCTATTTGGAGCCAGAGTCATTGATACTATGCCTCACATAGTTCAATGTCTTCATCTTACCATCTGAAGGTTTATTAGTACTTCTGCTAAATACGTATCAAACCAAATACTGGAACCTGTGACCTCCTGCACATTAGTCTCCTTCTCTGGGGACATTCAAAACCCAGCTGGATGAGTTCCTGTGTGACCTACTCTAGGTGGTCCTGCCCTGGCAGGGGAGTTGGACTAGCTGATCTTTTAAGGTCTCTTCCAGACCTTAAGATTCTGTGATTAATCTTTGTCTATTAATGCAGTTCATATATTTATTTTTTAGGTTACACTTCAACACATTTTGTTTTTACAGCTCATTTTACTGATCATGCAGGTCAAGATTTTAATCTGTTTTGCACTCTAGTACCCTCATTAGTACCAGAGCCTGTACTAAGCTGTTTACCTGTAATGACTACACTTAGTATCACCCTAAGATGTTAGAATATCTACTCAAGACATTTCATCACTTAACCAGAGAGTATATAGTGCACCCTAAAGACAGAATTCATAGTCTTGATACAGAAAAGTGCCCAAAAAGTTAAACAGCTGAACCACAGTTGTGCCACTAATGATTCTGCATATTCCCAACAATTTGGAGAACACTGAAAGCTATGTCTCAATTACAGCTGCTTTATAGGCCATAGCACTGTACAAACTTCAAGGTCACAAGCAATCTCTCAGCCCATAAAAAGCTGTCTTCTGTGGAATTTTTTTGGAGCCTCCATCAAATTTTGTGTAGGGGGTGTTTCTTGTGTTGTCTATCACCTCACAAGCAGGAAAAAAAAAAAAAAAGAAATGCATTTTCAGAATTCCTTTGTAAAACCTCAATGAAGAAACAGAAGCCAGAAGTTACAGGCAGAGCATACAACAGCTATTGTCTTTCCAAAAGCCATTTTTTTAAAAGCATCCTCAAGTACATACCTACAAAATTTTTCCAGTTACTGCAAATTTCACCTCTTACAAGCACCAGAATAATCAATGGCTTGTCTGATGGTTTTCCCCTCATACTCCAATTTACCATCACCTGCAGATTCATTTGTGCTGTCATTTAGTCTCAAAGCTACATTTTGCATGTGGTCTAGTTCTTTACTGAAAAGACTAATGAAGTTGTCTTAGATTACAATTTACTCTGGTCCCTGTATTAGTTTTAGAATCTGTGCTTCAGAATAATAGGTTGCTATTTCTAATCACTATATGGTACTTTGCTTCCAGTCCCTTTAGTTAATTTACAATTCAATTAATCTGTATGGAAGGTGAAAAAAAAAGTAAATCAATAAACATTTCAATAGAAGATCTCTGTTAAAAAAACCCAACCAACCACCCAAAAAACCCCATATGACCAAACCTACAAGATTATCTCCATCCTTTCTACAATGGAAGTGGATACACAACAATAAATTTGAGGTAGCAGAAGACCATCTTAAACGGCAAGTACTGTGGTGGGTTGAGAGGGTTATAAGCATTGAACAGGCTGCCCAGGGAGGTGGTGGAATCACCATCCCTAGAGTTATTCAAAATACTTGCAGATGAAGTGCTGAGGGATATGGTTTAGTTTATTGATGGGCTTGGCAGTGTGAGGTTAGTGTTCAGACATGATGATGTTTAAAGTCTTTTCCAACTATAACTATTCTATGACCTCAGGCACCTGCCAGATACCCACATAGCTGCTCTCTCATCGTCCTTTCTCAATAGGCCAGGAAAGAACAAGATGGAAAAACTCATAAGTTAAGATAAAGACAGGGAGATCCCTTAACAATTACCATCACCAGCAAAACAGACTAAACCTGGGGAAAACTTAATTTCTTGCTAGTTAGACTCAGGTTAAGGAACAAAATTTAAAACACCTTTGCCCACTGGACTCCCTTCTTCACAGGCTCAGTTTCACTCCCTCATCCCCACTCTTATACCTAAAACCCCTGAGCAGCACAGAGTGACAGGAAATGCATCTCTCGTTAATTCCTAACAGCTCCTCTCTGCCTCTCCTTCCTCCTCAGGCATTTCCCACCCCAGCCTGTGCCTGGCTGAAAGGAAGCCACTCCAGTAGGGTCTGTCCTGAGGCACATGGTCCTCTCTGCCAGAGTGCCTGTAGCCCCTCCTGCCCTCCCTCCCTTGGGGCTGGCAGGGCTGTTTCTCCCTCTCTATCCCTCAGCCCCAGCTGCCAGGCAGCGTTTTACCCAGGCTTTCCCTGAGGTGCCTACCCACCCATGCCTGAGGGGCTCCACTGTGCCCTGTGCTGGGGATACTGGAGCCAGCTGGAACCACAGAACGGCAGGGATGGGAAAGAAACTCCAGAGATCATCTACTTCAACTCCCCTGCTTAAAGCAGGTTCCCCTGGAAGGTTGCACAGGAACACATCCAAGCACGTTCTGAAAACCTCCAGAGAAGGAGATTCCACAGTCTCTCTGGGCAGCTTGTGCTCTGTTGATTACCACCCCTGGGCTCTGTCATTCAGCCAGTTCTCGAACTACCTCATTGTCTACTCATCCAACCCACACTGAGCTTTCTGATGAGGATGTTATGAGGGACAGTGGAAAAAGCCTTGCTGAAATCAGAGCAGATGACATTCACTGCTCTCCCCTCATTATAATTCTGCCATCATAGAAGGCTGGCAGGTTGGTCAAGCATGATTTTCCCTTGGTGAATCCGTGTTGACTCCTCCTGATAACCTTCTTTTCCCTTATGAACTCTGTGTCCACCATGTCCAAACCCAGTCATTCCTGCAGCCCCCTCACTGATGCTGCCACCAGCAGCATCTGGGCACCTGCATCTCGTACAAGTGCCACCATGAATGTGAACAGAAGAAAAACATAAGTAACAGAAGTAGTTAAGATGAACTTAACAATGAATATAGGTGATAATGAAGGCAGAGACATTATTCAAGAGCCTAGGAAAGATCAGAGTTTTAGAAGTAAGTGGAATTCAGTAGCTGCAAATCTGGACAGTGGGACATTTTATATTGGTACAAAGGTTTGAAGTGACATATGAAACAAGTTCTTTAACTTGTCTTTGCTTGAAGCCAATAATTAAACACCCATCGCTGCAGTTCTTTGTGTAGTGATAAGTTTAAGTTGCAGTATTTGCATAAACTTTGAAAAATGTTACTCTTACATGAACAAACATGTTCAGGAAGGATAAATTCTGGTTTGAACTTAACCACTGGTCAAGATATAAGAATCTAACATTCAATTACTATGGATATTGACAATGGGTACATTTATATGGATTAATATTTTGTAAAACTATGGACTTACATAAAGCTAAGTCTTTTTATAAAATACATACATAGTCTTACAGACAGACTTGCCCACACCATGCTCAGACACAAAGCTGTGAAGAAACAACTGAAGCACATCTCCACATTCAATTGTAGGTTTTCTATATAGCCTCAACTTCAAGCTGTAAAGAACTTGCAAGGCATGTTGGATGATTGTAAGTTTATATGCAAGACAATATGATGATGTACAATCACAACAGGCAGTGCAGTCTGGCTTGAGGCCAACAACTCATTGTCTCATGTGTGTATAAACTCAGACATCCCAGAGCCAGATGCAGGTAGCACTTACTAACAGCTAATAAATCCATAGTACTGATCAGCAGCAAAATATGCAAAGTCTAGTGTTCAACAAGATGACCAAGAAAGGAACATCAATTATTTCACACAAAGGTAAGAGTCTGAGACAAAAGAAGTACAGAAGCTATGTCTCTGAATGAGCTGAAGTGGGGTGTTTTTTTAAAGTCATGCAAAGCTTTTGCTTGCTATGGAAAGTTGCTTAAACCCATCTGCAGCTGGAGATCAAGAAGGAACATCACTTGAAATGATAAGACACTTCACCTGAAAATAATATATAAAATAGCTTACAACGTATCCAGTTTTGAAAGGAAAGTCCTTAGAGGAAGAAATATTGTCTTTCCTCATTGTTCCCTAGATCCTCTCAGGAGTTCATAAGTTTATTCTTGGTGTGGTTTAACCCCAATAGGCAGCTAAGCACCACACAGCCACTCACTCGCCTGCAGTGAAATAGAGAAGAGAATCAGAAGGGTAAAGTGTGAAGACCCATGGGCTAAAAATAAAAAAACTGTTTAACAGGTAAAGCAAAAGCTGCATGCAAAAGCAAAGCAAATTAAGAAATTCATTCACTACTTCCATTACTAGGCTGTATTAAAAGTATTATGCTTAGCTATTTAGTATTATGATCTCTCTACAGCTTCAGTCAAATGTACAAGACTAGTAGGATTGAGGTTTGAGAAAGAGCATCATGTCTCTCAAAAGCAGCAGAAATGTTTGCCTTATCACCAACTCAAGGTTCCTTTGCCATTTAGTGAAGCTTGAAAATCCATTTGTCATTTATTGCAAGTACTTCATCTTAGTGTTTTCCCTGCAGTACAGTTCTACCAACCAGCTCTCCTAACACAAAACCACAAGTTTTGATCAAATTCACAGCACTGAGTCCATATTAAGCTTAATATATGTTTAAGCCTATAATAATGGATAACACAAAAATCAATTTGTAGAACTGAAGACCAGCTTAAATCCTGTACCAGTCCAGTATTTTACTTTAAGTAAAATTCAATCATTGCAAATGTCCAGTGAAAACAGGATTCTGCAAGTAGCAGGTAGAGGGCAAAAAGGACAACAGTCCTTTAATTATTCCCATTCCTGCTTTGACATTAAATTAACACAGCATTAGTAACAGAGCCTCCTGAGTCCTTACTAATGTAAATCAGCTTCATCAAAATCCCCACTTTTTTCTCCAACACTGGGAATGCCATTTGGATTTCCCATATTTTCACAGCTCTTACTAGTGTTAGCTTCTGAATTGAAACAGAAGAGATTGCAGCTCTATGAAGATTTACAGTTTAATGGTTTAATACTTTTTGAAAAGTAACAGAAATAAGGAATCTTGAAAACAGGAAAAAAAATCTTCCCAGTGAATTGGTATTACCATAGCAGCCAAGCAAGTAATTTTAAGTGTTCTACCAGTATATTCATTCTGACATTACATTACATACTCCCAAGACAGTTAAATGAGCATTTTATCTCTGAAGCTTGCTTCTGGTTTATTTTAATGAAAAAAGTTCACACCAATACAATCATGGTCTCAGTAAAACACTTACGTGGTAGGTTACTAGATTTCTCAGAGTGTATTTTCAAGTAACAAATTCTATTTAGAATCACCAAAAGTGATAAATACTTTGGTAGGATCTTTATGCTTATGTCCTTGAGACTGTCTAATGTCAGAATAGAGCATACTCTGATAGACTCAGCTTCACACCTCATACAGCCTTCCTTTGCTGTCTATTTCATGTTAGTAATCTCTTCATGGAGAGCATTCTCCATTGCAACCTAGGGAAGACATGTTACTTTTCTCACTACTCTTTCAAAATATTAACTTGGTAAATACACTATAGGACTGATAGTAGAATGAAGGTTTTAAAAGCTATTGCAAAACATTGAAGAACTCCTGTTTTTTGAAGCTTAACACGTCAAAAGCCAAGGACTATTTTGCCTCAATGTTGCAATCTTTTCTTGCAGAACCAAACTTCACCTCTGCAAGAAGTCTTGATTCAAATGTGTCCCTAAAATTTACCAGTTTGTTGCAACAAGATAAGGCTCTATGACAACTGACATGCAACTTCACTAAAACTTGCCATAGAAGTAAAAATTGGGAATTTGGGAATTCTGTTTTCATGTAGGATTTCAGTGGAAACTAATATAATTGCCAAAAAATTATTATTGAAGAACATGGATCAAGGAAATGCAAATTCATATATGGTCACTTATACTTCAAGAAAAACAAGATCTAAAGCTGCTGCTGGCATTGGAAAACACTGACTATGTAAGTTCAATGTTGCAGTTCTTGTGCCCTGTAAAAGTAATTAATAGAGGCTGAAAGCAATTTACTGAGAGCATATGTAGTATATTTCAATCTAATATACTGTTCTTTATAATAATTTAAGCCCCTTTTCACTGTAAAGACCAGTGGGCTGTTTTTCTTCCACTGCTTAAGTCTAGAAAATTATCGGCTGTGAACAGCTTTTCTTACAAGTCATGCAGCATTAAGACTGTTTGAGAAAGGGTGTTTCATTATTCTAAAAATAACAATTTAGGTTAAATCAAGCTTTGTTTTCTGAAAGCAAGGAGAAGTACTAAGCCAGACTTGGCCTTGACGATTACAGATGCTAACAATCATTTTGAACTGAGATGACTGAGCCTACATGTAATAAGAAATGCAGTTTACATCTTAAGTCTTTTTTCCCTGCCATATAAATTCTTCTCCTTCCATTCTGTTCAAGGCTGGTGCAGTTGCTAAGGTGAATGGCAAGTATTTGACATTCAAAACAATCCCTTTTATAACATTCAATAAATACCCGTAGTTCCCTTTAGCACACTGAGGGCAACAGGATCTGGAATACATTCATCTGATACTGTAAATAGATGCTTTTAACACAATAAATCTATTGACTGGTAACATTTGGATTGATACTACATGTATTGCCTGCTTTATTTTCCATCCATTTGTATTGCACCCCTTAAAGAAGGGAGATGAGTTCCAATGGAATCCTTGAAAAGAAGGGAAGGCTACGGACTATTTCTGGGGAACTTGTGAGTATGCATGGTATTTAGATGGCAAAGATGTTATCTACAAGAGATAGAAATACTCAGAAAATCCACAGTTATGTCTGAGACAAGTGACAATTTTCTAGGGACTAAAAGGAAATTCTTCACATCAATGTAGTTCAAGAAGTTAATGTATAGTCTAAAACCAAGCTTGAAAATAGTGGCTCACCTGTAACAGCACAATGAGCAGACAAAAATGATTATTTGACTTCTGAATTTTTGTTCTGGCTCAATCATTAAGTTGCCTCCATTTTAAGGTGAATATTTTTAATATTTAATGCCCTTCAGCCCCATTTGAGGAGTTCAACATAAAGAGAATTAGACAGCTATTCTGTAAAGCTCTGACCAGATATGGCCCCACTCTTTGTTAGCATCTCAGGACAGAAAAATCTCTTTTGGACTTCCTTCACTAAATTATATGTTGCCATCAAATTGGGAATAAAGACTGCTTACAAGTTAAACAGAACTGGTAAAGAAGTCAATAAAGGAAGAGAGACTAAGAATAGTTAAAAAGTCCAGAGGTTACTTTGCAATTAGTCAAAGAAAAAATTTTCACTTGAATAATCCTCAATCCAGCATATAAACTATTTGCCAGAGCAAGGGCTTTGAAGCAGCCATTAGCAAGGTAGTTAAAGAACATTTACTCAAACATCAAGTGGTTCATTAATACAAATGTAAAAAAAAAAAAAAGCCCTAAATAAAACCTTAGAACTGTATTTCTGTCCTCTGTGAAAGCTCTCACATAGGTAGCCTGCTGTTTAGGGTCCCAGGAATGCAACAGTACCAAGGTAATTTCTATGATGCTCTGGAGACTGCTTTAGCTAGGAGAAAAGTTTCCTGTAAACTCTGTTACTGAAGTACTGCTCTGAACTTTAAAAGGGCTTTTCCAGACAGTTGCTTATATACAACGTTATCATCCTCTGAAGGGAAAAAACAACAGTCCCTTCACTGTCAAAGGGACACAGAACCTCATGCTCAGCCCATTAAAGCCAGAAAAGAAAAAAAAAGAGCACCTAATACCTTTACTGCAGAAAGTCAGGAAAAAGTTACGAAGCATTAAGTTGTGTGAATACAGACAAAAACATAGATGGGGTACCTATGGATAGATAAAGGCAGTAGGCTGCTGTCATTTTCATCTGACTACCTCCAGCCTGGATTTTTATACTGGTAACCGTAATAAATTCCCAGGTGCCAGGATCATGAATTCAAAGCCACCTCCACTCTTAAGGAAATAAGAATCTTGTAAATCACAAGAAAAATGATACTGACCTTTAGAGACCTGTTTCAATCTTTTATTTTTATTCCCAAACAGGAAGCAAACCACAAGTATTTGCACTCATATTCTTTTAGTGTGAGGCAGTTATAATGAGCGTCACTCAGAACAACAAGTAAGTTTGAAAAGCAGACACATAACCCTCTGAGCAAGGCCAAGCCTATACTTGGGAGTACTCACTTAGTCTTTCCAGGCTGGTTTAGCCTTTAGAGATCTGTGACTGAAAACACTTGCTAGTTAGCAAGTTATCCAAGTGAGTTAATGTTAAAATGTAGAGACCTGGTCATGTAAATCTTCCATTAGAAATCTTGTTAGAATGTGCAGAAGGAAGCATTACTTTGAGCAATATGATTAGGCTCTTTCTGTAAGGTGTTTGTATCAGACAGAATCACTAGTGAATAAGAACCTTATCTTGAATTTCAACAGCTCACCCTGTATTTCTTAGGCAAGCTACACACTGGGAGAGAAAATGAAGAAATTCAAGGTTAACCCAGAGATGGACAGTTCAATGACAACATTCAAAATTTAAAAGTAGTTGAAGGAAGAAGCACTCCTCCTGACCTTTTGCTATCCTGCATATGTTCTTAAAGTATTCTTATTCATTCAGCTGACATTAAGGAGCATTTTCTACAGAACCTGGTGGAACAATGGTGACTGAGTGAATTACTATGCTAATCATACATCAGTATTCCCAATAGAAATTACACAGCATAAATCCAAGGCTCCTTCCTGTTAAGAAAGCACTATGGAAAAAATGAATCACATAGTCAACCTCTACTCGTTTCAAACATTAGAGTTCCAATGTACAAGTAAACTGTCTTGAACTTGTATTTTTAAAAAGTACTTTAAAAATTCTATTATCACTATTTAAGACATTCTTTACTCAGCATATATTGTGCTTGCATATTAAACCTTGTTTTAACAGATCTATGCTCAATTAGCTAACCACACTACCTTGTTGGACTACAAGTGGTTTTAATACTTAATGCTTCTGTGTGACATGGCAGGAGTGAAAAAAAACCAACAATACAGCTTTTGTTTGCTTGGCTGTCAGAGTAGCATTTCACACCCCACACTCCCAGCCCTCAGGCATCTGAAATTCTGAAAACAGAATCTAAGGTCAGAATATGAATGTGGAGAATCCTAACAGTTTTTTAAAACTTTATTCTCCCTTGGGAGCAGGATTCAACAAACAAGGTTACTGTTTTCCATAACAAAGACAACAAGTGTTTTGTGTTCCAGTCCAGAGCCTGTCCCTATAGTTTGGGATCCAATAGAATGATGCTAGGTTAACTTTGATAAGTAATGTTAAATGTTATAGTTAACATCCATAAAAAAAGCAGTCCTGCTATCTCATAAAAACCATCAGATACCATGTCACAATAACTTATTAATAACAGGTAAGACATTGACTTAATTTACCTTAAGCCCTCACTATTTAAGAGTGTTTTCTTCCTTTGTACAACTAGGCTTGAAGCTATTCTTAGCCAATTCCAATCCAAGATTATAGGTAGCATTAAATCTGTTTAGGGCACTCCCTAAATTGATTTTAACTCAATTCACTCATGTTTACACTAACATGTAGTTGCATAAGATTACCTTCCAGCAAGCTTAAGAAGTAGAAAAAAAAAAAAACGGTTATAGTGCAGATAAAAGCCAGCTAAAATCATGCATTAAGTCTTCATATTAGTGTTTTTCATAACATAGCACAGCCTTCTGAGCATCTGCAATGAAAAGCATAGTATCCAGGAACATAGCAAGAAAGGCTGGCTCCTCCCAAGTTGTGGAGTCTCCTTCCTTCGAGGTCTTCAAGACCCACCTGAACATGTTCCTATGCAACCTGCTTCTGCATGGGGGTTGGACTATTTGATCTCAAATCAAGTAATCTCAATTCAAGTAATCAAATAGTATTACAGCTATATAATGAAGTTTGAAATGAACCTGTCTGTGTTGGTAACTCATTTTGTAACAAAAAACAAGCTTATTTCCCCCCCCCTCCCTTGTGTTTATTCCTGTTTCTTTTTTTTCCTGAATGTTAGTCTGATTCGAATAGATTTCTTAGATTAGCTAAGATATTACTGCAGGAGTATTCGTTAATCTCTAATTAGCATTTTAAAATCCTTACATTTTGAATTAAACATGCATGAAGTCTAATCTCTGCAACTGCAATTAGAATAACTTATTTAATACATTTTTTGCTAATGAGTATATTGTTCCAAAATTGTTTATCACCAGATATTTCACAGAAGAATGACTGAGATGATAAAAAGTATATGCTAACAAATTTTTGAAATTTTTTTTTTAGCAGCAAGGTATTTTGGATATTTGTTTTGGAGGGGGTCTTAAATTTTCTTTTTCTTCCTACTGTTTGATACAAAACCACCATCAGCCCCAGTTTGAACCATCTAGCAGGTTATCCAAATAGATCAGTACGATAAAGACCAATAGATCTCTGTCTGCAATAAAGGGCATTCTGCCATGAAGTGGTGACATTCTTGTGCATCAAAAAGAAACGAAGATTCTTATTCTCTTCACTCAATTAATATAAACTTTTAAAACAAGGAAGAGTTTACACACTGATATAAGCATCACTTTACACATTGGTAGAGTTCTGTTTACTTCCTGCTTTTAAAGGTAATGAATATTTGTTAAAACAAGTTTCTCAATAAAAGTCCTCCTATGTAAAGAAGGCTACCAAAGCCCAAATGAATACAAAGCTGTGTTTAATATCCAGCTAAGACAATGAAAGTCCATTGAATCTAGAGAGTGCTAACTCATAGCTAGATCTGGCTTTTATGTTTCCTAAAGGTCTGATCACTCTTGTCCTCATAGACCATAGCTCATGGTTGCTGTTTACATTTTAGACTTAAGCTAGGGACTGAGAAAAATACCAAACTGTTGCCCAGTTATTTGCTAAGAAAGGTCAAGAAAGAGAAATAAGTTTAAGATGCATAGGTGCTCTGGTTGGTCTGTAATTAAAAAATTACAACTACAAGTATCTTCAGTGAAAAGGTTTCTATTAATATTTCAGCTCAGCTTCACAGCAAGACATACCTCTTGATAAGTATATGAAGAGTTCATTAAAAATGCTTGCAGTGTAATGGTGTACTGATAGCACTAAAATGTGAACATTATCTTGGAATTCATTTTATGTATTTCTTGCAAGCTACACATGGAACAGAGGAAAAATGTCTTTCCACTTTACATCAACAATTAAAGTCAGCCCTTTTACTACATTGTACATATGCTGTTTTCTTTCTGGTTTTATTTAGTTGAAACTAAAATCTCAAGATTTCATGAGTTTCAGATAGAGCCATTTGTGTATTAAGTTCTCAGAAACACAAAAGATGTTTTCTTTTCCCCTTGCTTCTACAGAATGCAGCTACCTTTGATAAGGACTAAAATGTAAACATCAGTACAGAAGGAAGTGCCACTAATCTGTACACTGAACAATTTCATCCAAGATCTTATAAAATTAACATAGACTAAGCAATATAAAAAAATAATGGAGAGAAAAGAAGAAAAAAGAAAAAAGTCATGGAACTTATGAAGACCCTTAGAGGCTTCCTCACAATTTCTGTGGGGAAAAAGAGGCCTACAAGTGAAAACAGCAATATAAACCAGACACGGGCAGCATACAATATCTTGTCAGATCTGATTGCAGCTGAACTCATCAGGGTTGATTCAAGTACAGGGTATATTACTCAAGGTATGTCAAAGTCAAACTAGACAAAAACATGGAAATTAATATTTCAATGGGCTTAATATCAGTTTCCTGAGGATTTTCACATGAAAAAGAAATAAAGTTCACCGAAAGGTTTGTCGGAAATTTGTAAACTCATCCTCCCTCCACTTATAATGAACTGCAGTATTTCACTAAGAAAAGCCTCTTTTCTTGTGTGAGGTCTGCCTGTTTTTCAGGATTTCATGCAACTCTCCAGAAACTTTGAAAATCAAGTCATAACCTATATAACCAGACTATACCAAAATCAATAGCAGAAGAATATCTCTGCCAATATTTATTTCTGCAATATAATTTAAGCTCAATTTTTGTTCAAACTCCATTAAGCTTAGTCTAAAACATTATCTGCTTTGAGAATAATGACTGTTTCTTTTCTTTAGGAAGGAAGCAATGCTTCTTTTAAAAGAAGTATTCTCTTGACCACACTACATTATCAGAAAAATGTGGATTGATATAAAATGCAGTCCTATGACAAAAAGTTACATTGAATCCGGTTTGCTCCTAGGAATCCTGTGTTTCTTTCTTTTCAGTTAAATGGAATTAAGCATGTTACTATGAAAGCGGTTTACTCTGAAGTGAGATTATTTAAGTGTCCTGGATCACCAGCACCTCTAAAATAGCCTATCAAATTATTATGAATCCACCAGAAATTAGACTCTATTGCATAACATTATAGGGTTTCTTAATTCTAAAAATGTATAAACTAGGGATTTCTATTTTCAGTTTGAGACACATTGCTTTTGATTGTATTCAGAGTGAAGTTGCCTGTAGAATGAAATTTTTACTTTAGAAGTGGTCAAAAAAGAATCTGACATGAATCAGAAAGTCTTCATTGATCTAGACATACCTCTATTTAAATCTGCTAACTCTGGCTGAGGGTGCACTTTCCCTCATCATCTAGAGCATGTATGGTTGTTATCCAAGCTCCAAATACAGTTTATTCTTCTTTATTATGCCAATTTTCCAGTTTCATATACAAAAGTCTAGAACCTGTCTATCTGGTTACTCACTCTTATTTGTTTCAAGTTGTAAAAAAAAAAGCTCACTGAGGCTTACAACAAAACAAAATACCCACACACAAAACTACACATACACACATTTTACAAGCCTCCCTTCCAAACACTCTTAAATTTCCCAAACTTTTTAAGAACCCATCTTTATACATTTAAAGCAGTGGGGAGTTTTGTAGCTATGAAATAGCTATTCTGTCCTTTCTCATAAAAATTAACTTCCTCCCCTTCTTTATTTAACTGCTTATCATTGTCTAGTCCTCAGAGAAGTTATTGTTTCCCATCTGACTTCATCCTAAGCAACTTTTGCTACCTGTAAGGAATGAGATCCTCACCTGGATGAGTTCCTGTGTGACCTACTCTAGGAGGTCCTGCTCTGGCAGGGGAGTTGGACTAGATGATCTTCGGAGGTCCCTTCCTATTAGAAAAGGCTCATATTTTCCTTAATCATAGCCTAGGGGAGATAAATTCTTTGAATAAAGCAGGCTGAAGAACATTTTTTTTTATATAAGAAAAAACTGTAGTGCTGTCCTTAAAAGGTATGTTAACAGATGCTGTGTTTTCTCACTTAACTGTAGTATAAATCTGTAGATAAGAGGAGTCATCTCAACTGCTCTTCAGATCCTTGTTTACAACAGCCCTTACAACAATATCTTAGTGCCCCAGATGGATTTACTCATTTTGTGAAATGCATTTATTCCCTTTACAACATGTCTCAAATCAAGATAATTATCATCATCTTCAAAGACAGGAAACAGAAGCACAAGAGTGCTAAGAATGAGAGCAACAAAAATACTTGCATGTCACTAGATTGGCCATCATGGTTTGTTTTCCAGGAATTCTTTTTGGTTTTTCTACTTATTTGTACAAAAATGTTTCTATGTTTCAGGTCTCAGACAGAATCACAGAGTCATTCAGGCTGGAAAAGACCTCGAGTCCAACTATTAACCTAACACTGTCAATTCCACCACTAAATCATGTCCCTAAGAGCCACATCTACATGTCTCTTAAATACCTCTAGGGATGGTGACTCAACCACTTCTCTGGGCAGATCTGGCAAGTCTGGCTTTTCAGATAGCATAATGTTCAGGTAACTTGTACACACAGAAAAGACTCCAGTACTCCATTAATCTGTTGCATAAAGAAGTGATCAGTTTTGGATATGCTTTAGATATGCTATGTGGCCAATCAGATAAGTTTTATGAAGCTGAATTTTTGCACTGCAAGTGTATTTATGTGTGATAATGTTGTAGCATAGACAAAAAACTGTAAAGACAGAATGGCAGTAGAAACCAGCTTCCCTCCCTTCCATTCTCCAATCCACCCTCTCAGCATAATCAAAATCATTAAAGGGTGTTTCTGGTCCCTAAAGAACATAACCTTGAGCACTGGTAGAGATTTAAAGAATCACAAAACACATAGATCCAACATCCATAAATGTTGGCAGGAAGTAGTACAAATTAAAAAAAATGCAACTCCAGTTATAGCCCTCCGGTTACAGGAGCAGAGAAAGAAGAAAGTAATCACTCCAGCATAACTTCCTACAGCTCAGAACACAAAAACAGATCAACATTACTTACATCATAGATCAAGTAATAGATAACATTAATAACTGCCAGCTCCTTTCCCACTCTCACTCCCCCAAAAAGATCTTCAGTTTTCAATTTACCACTCAACATTTTGCTGCCGCAGACTCAGCAAACCAAAGTAATTTTGAAATGTAAAGTGTCTTCCCACATCTTTCCCAAAGGCAGTGATTGATACCACAGAACTGTGTCAGTATGAATTCAGCTGAAGCAGTATAGGTGATTATATGTCCATTCTGCTTGACTTTTGGAATAAGCCAACTAGGCCTAAAGCTTTTTAAGTATATAAGTCCCTTCCAAAAACTAGCTCCTAATGCCGATTTACCATCTGAGAAATGTTTTGAACACACAGGGAAAAGCAGTAAATATTGACAAGGATTCACACATGAGATGTTTAGGAAAAAATATTCCAAACAAAGAATGAGTAAGATCAGAAAAGTAAACCAGCACAAATATGTACATGTACAACAGGTAGAATGTGAACAGCATTGCAAGTGAAACACAAAAAACATTTGATGTTCAAGTTGACCATATAAATTCCAGGAGACAGACATTGCTTTGCAGTATTTCAGTATAAAGCACTCCTAGAAACAGAAGTATTACAAAAAGTGTATTCTCAACCCAATACTAGCAAAAGCCATAATCAATATCAGAAACTGAAAATGCTGCAGTCTTATGAACATCAGGTCCTGCCATTTGTCATGATGTTGCCAAACCTAGCATAAGATAAATACAGTAAGTACTGAATCACTACAGAAATATTTCAATGCAAAAACACAGGAGTTTATCCATGAAGGTAACCAGCCACATAAGGACCCTTTTGTTGTTAAGGAATAAAAAGACTTCAGCATGGGTAGCAGATGAAAAGTAGAACTTTCTGCTAGCAACCATTGAAAACTTAGTTTTAGGTACTTAACTACATTAAGTAGCACTTCAATAACCAAGGATTCTTAAGTGAGTAAAGGATGATTAGAGAAACCTAAGGAGAGACTGTCTTTTCATAGCAATTTTTACAGTGCAGTCAAAAAGTACCAGTCACAAGGCTTAATCTGATTATTTGAAAGATAAGGTTAAAAACGAAAGCAGATATTCAATGAGAAAAGACTTTTGGATACACATACCATGAAGAAACTTTGTCATTGAGAAGTGTAAACTTTGAAACTAAACCTAGATGATCTTTACAGCCTGCAATGTTGTGCAGCACACACTAGTAACTGAGTATAGTCCTGTATTAGTTTACCATTTATAAAGTGGAAGGACAGGTAAAGGCTTAAGCTTATCTGTTCACTAACAATTAAACACAAAGGCCTGACTTCATTTCTAGAACTGCAAAGGACTGCTTTAGCTACAATGCCAGGCAGCACTGCTCTGTGAATAGAGTGATGTTTAAAGCCTTTCTCATTCTAGCTGAAACACCAAGGCATTTATCTCATCTTCATGATTTGCATCCAACCATTCTACTTGTGTTTTTGCCAAACACTACTTTGCTTTTGTAACTGCTACACCAAGGAGTAATTGCTAATATTAGGATTATTTATTTACAACAAAGATTGATGTGTTTACTTAAAGTGATTGACAAATCACACAAATCATCAATGCATGTGTTTTTGCAAGAGCTTCAACATACAATGTGCCCTTCAATAGATCCTTGGAACATAGGACTTGAAAACTAATAATAGAACAAAATGGTGTTTGGAAGGAAGCTTAATACACAGCTTTTAAAGTTTTAAACCACAAATCTCATGTAGTAATACTTGCACAAACTGCTGTGTTTGATGAATTAGACACTGGCATTTTAGAACTTGGATTCACTTAAGAGTTAAACATAAATGAAATTAACTTGCCAAAGAACAGGAAATAGAAAATGCACTAGCAGAAAATAAACCTATCTTATAAGAATGTGTAACAAGAATGGTTGAAGTTTGCTTCTACTATAGAAGGTAGATCAGTTTGTAATGAAAATATATCATACATGAACTAAAGTTAAATTTGAGATTTAAAAAAGGGTTGTAAAAGAGCCACTCTGAGAGGTTTATTGCTATCACATAGTTTAATCCTCCAGTACAGCTAATGTTTATTCTGCTTCAACTATGAAGTATTTAAAGTATTGAAGTATGTAATTTCACTTGTAGAAACAACAGTGGAGTAGGCAGGACAGGAGAAACGTCAGCATGATAACCTAGAGAACTACTCCCCTACCTCTACCAGCCTCATCAGCCCTCCAGTAGCACTAACCCTATTTTTACCATGTAAGAAATATACACACACAACTACATTTTTCTAAAGGCACAATAGTTTATGCTCATTAGCATGTATCCTAGTAAAAATTAGTCATTGCTTTCTATGCTTTAAACAGGTTTTTCATCAAGTGTATGCAGATATTGCAGAAAGCTTGGTGAAGGGGTTAGGAAAGTCCCATACTTCCCAATAAATACTCTATAAATGCATATATTCCTAAAAATCCAATTCCTTTATGGATGTATCCATCAGCATTAGGGGCAGACTGCTATGTACTGGGTTGAGCACAGGGCTGCGGCAGCTACCCTGGGGCAGGACAAAAGGGCTTCAGCTTATTAGCTCTGTAATTTCCAGCTGTACAAAGGCAGCTCTCAAGCAACATGGTTCAAGTACTAGTAAGTATATCCAAATTGATTCAATTAAGCACTGTGTCCTCAGCCTCTATGAGGCCAGCTGTGGAGTATACAGTTGCACAAGTCCTTTTCTAGATCTAGATCCGAGCTGGTTGTTCATGGGCATGGAGCCATTTGGTAGAGATTAATTCTTAGATTCCTGTTTAAAACCATGTATTTCTAAACATACTGAGAGCACATCAGATTCAGACAGTAAGTAATTGGTTTAGATAAAGTTAAGGCATCAGTATACATGAATATAAAAAAAAGAACTAGTTAAACATAGCATAGATTATGCAGAATTTCTCTATGAATATCTACAAGTAGTCAGTTAGCAAGACTAAGTATTTGTGTAAGTGCATCACAGACATCAACAAGGCTACCTCTTCATTCAACTATAAAACTAAAAACATGAGTCCATAAAACTTGCATGCATTCGGTCTTAGGAACACAACTGTTAAAGAGTCTATAAACTTTGACTTCGGATTTCTTCTTTAACTTCAAAAACACTTCACGCTGACAAAGTTGGATTTATTTTTCTCTTAGACTAGAATCATTCAAATAGAATTGAGAAAATTAAAAAAACACTTCACAGTCTAGCAGAATACTAGCCAAAGCCAATTCAATAAGAAGACATATCTACAAAAGCCACTCTATTGCATATTTTAATTACTGCAACTTTCAAGAAAGCCTTTTTGATACACTCCTGAAATTTCTTTTCTTCTCCAGGATCTCGGTCACCACTCACTTCATAAATGTCAGATCCATCACATTAATACTCCAACTAAAATTATAAGTTTCAGGGCAAGTTTGCACTGCTCCTTATCCTTGTGTCCTTAGCAGGAAACTTCTCATTGTCTGGGGTTTTTGTTCCCGACTATAGCTCGCTTACCTTATGAAGGCTAAGACTCCCTCTCTTACTGGATTTTAAACAGAAAATACAGTTTCTGCTACAATTAAAACACAAATGACAAAAAAAAAATCCCCAACACTTACTTGAATTGTCATCTGCAACAAACAGGAATGTGAACCACCTCACTCTTAGCTCAAAGGTGTGTGCTGATCTACTCACTCTCTTTTAATTGGCTCAAGACACCTGGTGACCATTTGCTAATTGAAACCAATAAACCAATTTATACTTGCCACCAGCTGTTTTTAAATGCTAAGAGGAGTGGCTTGTTCAATGTATTTTAGCTCAACTATATAGAGGAGAGGCTTTTTTCTTACTGTGAAACCATTTTGTTTTGTTTGTAAGTCTTTTAGATCTTTCTCCCTTTTCTATACACTAGCAGCGTTATGTAATTTTGTTATTATTTGTTTGAATATTACAGCATTGTCTACAGCTTCAGTTTTTGTCTCAGAAAATATTCTGGTATAAAATAGAGGGTGTATATAATAGCTGAAAACCCTCATGCTTTCTGTAGGGAAAGTATTTCAAGCAAAACAACTTATTCTTATCATATACTCTGCAACAGGTACTAAACTTGCCTTTATTCTGAAAAGTGTTACAATAAGGAATCTAAAAGTTCATTAAAAATGCACAATAATACTAGTGAAAAAACCAGCCTTGATAGTAACAATGAAATAGATCTATATTCCATAATTATGTCTGTTGAGTGCTTTACAATGACTGTGAATGAAAGCCAGGAAAATGTTTTGGGTGGTTTTTTTTGACCAAGCCATATTTAAAAACAATAAACCAAGGGCAGGGAGAGGAGTGGAGGAACTTAACCAACACAAATTAGTTTGCTAATGTATTTATTGGATTGTTTACGCGATTTATTGTGTATTTTACTTTTTGAAGAGTTACTTAGGTTTTCATTTTATTTTTTCTTCTATTGTTAAAATTTCTAGTAATTCTGGGTAACCAACTATCTTATGCTGCCTATAGTGGCCTGATTGATGGATGCATTCTGCCTCTTGAAAATTAAGTCCTTCCTTTAAAAATCTGTGCTAAATTTTGCACATGTATAGTAGGTTTATCATTACCATGAACTGTATAAAACATTCTGGATTCAAAGTATACTTGTGTGACCATGCTATTATAGTACAGTGTCAACTTGAGGCATCAACTAAGTTCACTGTTTAGTTTTTTCACTTGATGCTGAATACATTGCAAAAGTCCCTTACTTAGAGAAGTCTATGGCCGAGGTAGAGTTTATCTTAAATTCCCAAGTGGCCCAAAACAAGCAATACAAAAGAGAACTTGGTTGTGTGATCCATTTGATCGGTACCACCCAGAAACACAAACCTTCCACAAAGAGATCTTTTAAAACTTCCTAGGGATGAACCAGACCAAAAGCAAGTGGGCAGGTACTGGAACTACATGTTATCTAGTATTTAGGGAATGTGTGGAGAAGGAAATAAAAGCAGATGAAAGCATGAGATCAGAATCGGAGGCTAGGGAGCAGAATTGTACAGTATACATCAGTAAGCATTAGGAATGATGGATAGCTCAGCCCTTCTGAAGTCAGGAGTTATCTGCACAGCTGGTAGTATTCACTGCTGCTGAGGATGGAATTCACTACATTAAGTTAGTAAATCCCTATGCAAGATAAAAGGGCAGAAGAAAGGGTTTACTACTGTAAGTCAGCCATTCCTTCCAGAAAGAACATAAGTTGCACTAAGCTTGTATATGTAGTGTATTTTGTTTTGTTAACCACTTCACATTAGCATAATACTGTGGTGGAGCTGACAACTGACTTGAAGTTCCTTGATCTGCAACCCTGCTGTTTCATTCTCTGCAGAGGTTTGGCTTTTTAATAAACTAGCTAATAACCACCTCTGGTAATTAATCTTGGAGAAGTGATTAAAGTCAAAAAGCAAGTGAAGAAGTTAATCATCCTTGACCTACATTACAATCAGACACTCAGTGCTTAACCACAGGAACTATCAAAGTTCTGAAGTTCAGCTTGCTCAAAGGGCAGACAGAAGAAATGATGGGAGTGCAGTTGAAGTAAAAGCTTTCAGAGAGAAATAAGGGCTATAATAAAATAAGTTGTCATTCTTATGATTCCCTTACTTCATGTGTAAGCTGAAGGAACTAGTAGGCAGCACACCTGGAAGCAAGATAGCAGGTTCTAATTACTAAATGCAATTTGACTGAGTGTGATGATAGAGTTTTGTATAGTTTCAGACACAGATATGACCATGTGGAAAGAAATGTGACTTTTTCTTAAGAAAAAATACAGCATTCTGACTAAAAGTCAATCAATATAAGCATTTTGGAACACTGAGGTATAACTTTAAATGTTTTGGTCTTCATTAATTATTAATAATCACTACCAATGCAAAACATCAGCTAGTATTAGTGTTAGAGTAGGAAAACATTCATTGCCTGAGGGGCTGCATCAGAAATAGTGTGATCTGCCTCACCAGAGAAGTGATTATGGAGAACAAGTCTGATGAGAAGCAGCTGAGGGAACTGGGTGGTTTAATCTGGAGAAAAGAAGGCTTAGATCACTTAACAGAAAGCTTTCTGTAACAAGAAGGAAGGTAACACTCAACTGTTCACCTCTAAGGCCTCGTATAGCTTGGAAGAAATTAATGCATACAGAAAAATGGATACGAACTTATACTCTACTTCTGCTTAATAGAACCTCCAAACTTTCAGTTTTCCTTTCCACAAAGAAAAGGCTGTACAGGACATAGTACGACCCCCTCATTTTTATTGTGATAAAGTGCTGTCAACTTATAAATAAAAAAATATCAATCTACCTGAGATCTATTTATCACACTAAAAATCATGTATCTGCTGGAAACTCAAGGTGAAGACCCCAAGTGATGCTTCCAATTTCTCTCTCAAGTGCAAATCTCCAGTGGATTTCCCTTTCACCCCAGTAAATAATGTAACATAGCATAAATGGCTTTTCATTATTTGGGCTAATGAGTAGGAATAATCCAGAGAGAGTGAGAACAGGTAACACAATCTGAATTATTTTAAGCTTACTTTTTAAAACACTTATTTAAAGGACAAACAAAAGCCAAATACCGTTGAATGTCAAGTAGATACCGTTTCTCATTACACTATGTGCATTACCCAGGCTACACACTCGGGACTATTGACTCTTTAGAAAAGGGTAAGCACCAATCAAAATTGCTTTCTTTAAAAAGAAAATTATTAATTAATTGGGTCAAGGGCAGACTGGGCTCCCAGTCCAAAAAAAGTCTTCAAAATTTCTGTAATAATTTTCAGCAACATAAAAAAACCCCAAACAAAACCAGGGATGTTGGTCTTAATGTTCTTCTAAAATAGCTAGTAAAGTTTGTCATGATGGCTCTAAAGAAAAGTAACATCTATGTTTAGGAGACAGATAGTCCTTCAAATGAACTTTTAAAGGAAGAAACATGGAAAGAAATGCAGGGAATTTAAAGAACAGTTAATATAGATTTTTCAGAGGAAAACATCTGTCTTCACAATATTAAACAGTTTTTTATTCTAGTGATGTATTACAGGCTGGAGCTGGCTGGAGAATGACAATTTAATTCTGTGAGAGAATTTGAGGTGGCAGAATATGTCACTGTTCCACATTGAAATTTTGTCAGGTACATTTTTGTTTTGAAGTGATGCAATTTTCTGGACCTTTTAATCATTCTCTTTATTTCTGAAAGTGACCAGAAAGACTGTGTTGTAAAAACTTTCTTGTTGGGAACTTCATCAAAATGAGTATTTCCATAAATTGTGTTTGCCCTTAAAATAAAAGCAAACTGAAGTCCAAAAGACATATTTCTTTTAAGTGGATCCAATGCTATTACAAATTGTATAGGCAGAAACAGAACAAATCAAGGAGGGTAATTACTCTGATTTAAAAATTATTTTGAGTAGCTTCAGAGGATTCAGTCATGTATTGTGCAGGGACATAGGACTGCAAGCAGAAAAGAAACACAGCCAAAAGTTAGATGGAGATGATTTAGACTCTAGGGAAAGACTGCAACACACAGGTGCTGCTACTGGAGATAGATAACACTGCAGAGAGACTCATACAGTTAGTTAGATGTGTTCCTAACAGTTGGGGATTATGGTAACCTCATTGCCCATCTTATGGTTCAGATGTCTGTGTCCCAAGGCCTAAGTTAGCACAGCACAACTGCATGGCCATGGCTAAGGTTTCTGAGGCAACTGTTTTGTGATTAGAGAAATTGTGATAAAGTACATTTGAGTAGAGCCACACAATATATGGTAAAACTGTCAAGTAAGGAATGGGTGTCAACACAAGGATTCAAGAGAAAATAAAACACAACCCAAACCAATAAAGAATGGTACAAAATGCCACAGGAAAAAAAAACAGTAGTATAAGACAACTCCATGACTCAGAAGCCCCGTTTCAGGAAGCAGCAGATGCCAACCCTTTCCTATCAGATTGCTAGAGGAGACGTTGGATATCTCACAGTGACAAGTATGTGCTTAGCCTAGTGGCCTAGCTACCATTTGTGCACGATACCTGCTAAATGACATATTTATACTTTGAAGTATTATATGGTAATCTTCAGCGTCTTTCAGCACACAGCAACACTGGGCCACAAAAAACTGACCCTGAGATAGACAGATGGTTACATCACTTGCTGCTGCTGATGAGTACTAAGTACTCCCAGTTGAATACTGAGAATAAATTTCAGAGTTTTTTTAAGAACTGCAGTAATGTTCCTAGACACAAGTAGCAGCATAAAGTTTAGTGACCTTGGGAGTAAATCTCTTCCGAGGTAATTCTGGACTCATTAGTAAGATGTATGTGTGTAGTTGGGAAGCACTTTGAATCCTCCATAATAGGGAGGGAAAACTGACTCTCAGAGTTCTTATTTAAGCAAGTTAGTCAAAAGATTTGTTAGCATGAGTATACTACAATGAAGAGATGCATGTGGCTCATTTACAAATTATACACACTATAAAAAGCATACACAATTTCAGTAAATAGATATGCAAACAGTGGTGATAAAATACACATGGGCATGCTGTTATGCAGTGTGGTAGTGCATTACACTGCTGCTTTGTTTGAACACTTGCTATACCCACTATTCAGGTTTCAGCCAACAGCAAAGCTGTTGATGATCTCCGGTGTCTGCAAGGAAATGCATGCACAGTACTATGAAAATCTACTGAAAACTGGTATGGAGTAACTAAAAGATTAGTTGTTGTAGGCAAGAAAATTGGATCAACATGAGGGTCCACAGAACCATGCAGTAGAGAAAGAGCAAGTTATATAAACATGATTTCAGGTTAAAAAAGACAAATTATTGTTGTAAACAGGCCACACTTAAGGACAATGATGGGCTGTAATGTTAAACTGTCATAACCTAAGGGCTACATGTAATTTTTATGTGCATTTACATTTGTCTCAGGAAGGTAAGTTTTAATTGCTGCTTAGTTGCCCTAGGCTTGATTACCACTTTTATTATAAAACAGGGGAGGAGGAAAAACATCACAATGTATCTTTATTTACATTTAAGCAACTCCCACAAGAAAACCTCACTAGTATTACAAAATGGAGTATAAATTATTTCAACCCCAATGTGTATTAAACATAATGCACCTGTTCAGATTCTAGTTTGGACTCAAGAAGTGGAAAGCAGAAATTGCTTTGGTGTTTAATGAAATCCATAAGAAAAAACTATTTCACTGTTCAGGTGAGGGAGCCCTGGCACAGGCTGCCCAGAGGGGTTGTGGAGGCTCCTTCCTTGGAGGTCTTCAAGACCAACCTGGACATGTTCCTATGCGACCTGATCTAGGTGAACCTGCTTCTGCAGGGGGGTTGGACTAGATAATCTCTAAAGGTCCCTTCCAACCCCTACCATTCTATGATTCTATGATACATTCATTTCCATACAACTACTGAGACATGAACCATTTACTTGGTATGTACTCATACATCCTTTGATAATAGTAAACTATATTTAAGACCTACTTCTGTTACCTGCATTGAACCACTGCCAGAGAATATCCATTTGGCTTGCCACTTCAGTCATTGGGAAAGAGAAATGCAGCAGATAAAAAGAAGTAGCAACAAAGTGACTGACTGTGTGATGACAAAGATGTGCAATCCTCTAGTGTTAGCTTGTAGAAAAGGTATACATCTATAGGGCCTCTTACACCACTTAACAGTGCCTTACAGATGGTAGTATCCAGAAAGAACAATTAAGATCAGTGTAGACTTTTCAGTCCCCTGATTATCAGCTTTAATTGTCAACATAACCTCTCCTTCCCATTCTCCCAGTTTGGAGGAGAGGAAGTTGAATGGACATAACTGAAACCATTGGTTGCTCTCTCCTCAACTGGGAAAACACAATCTATTAATTAAAGCTCATTTCAAATAATTTTTGAGTTGAGAGTAAATATTGGCATTACATATATGAAATCTGAACATTAATTTGGGACCTAAGAGAGCATAACTCATGCTGTATGTTCACCAGGAAAGTTCAAACGACAGACTTCAGTGCAACTCTTTTTCATTCTTACTATTAAAAGAATGCTTTCTAGCTAAAGAATATAAAGCCCAGTTTCACATACTAGAGAGCTACCAATAAATCCTTCCGAAACAATGCAGAAAGTTCATTCTTCCAAGTGGGTTTTTATGATGCCAGTAATAGCTGTATTACAAATTAGTGGTACTCCTTGGTATTCCTACAGACAGACATTTACACTATGCTATTAAGATAGACATTACTTTCAAGAAAATATGAGAAGGACTTTCAGGTTTCTAATAACTCTAAAGTCACAACTGAAAGCAGAGAAGAGATGGAGGCATAAAGTAGGGTATAAAGATATTTTTCATAGTAAGGAAATCACATATGAAAATTTAAAAGAATTATAATCTTTACTGCAAAGAATACAAAGCTTCTGAAAGAAAAAGTAGTTTTTGCATGACACTAAGAATAGTGAAAAATTCTTTGTTTCTGAGTTATGAGACTCCAGCAATAGTTTCCCAGGGAAAAATAGGACAAAAGAAACAGAAAAAAGAAATGATGGGCTACCAGCAAAAGCAAACTATTATACACTTTGTATCTGTTAATGTCACTTATTTTCAGACTGTTAGTGTATAAATTGATTACAAAATATGCTTATCTCTAATACTCTAAGCTTGAAGAAAATTTCTTGCTTTGCTAACAGAGTATGTGAAATAAAAAGAAGTTCTCTGACACCCAGCTACAAAAGGTAACAAGAGCTATCTGCAACAAGCAAGGACAGCACTGTATGGAGACAGTTTTCCTTCTTATAAAAGACAAGGCCACTGAAAATTGCAGTGCTTTTTCTTTTGTTCATTCTTCCTTGCTTCTTGCTTATACTGTAAGAGTTGCAATTCTTGTCAGCATGTTACTTTTTTCTTATTGGAGAAAGCACTTAAAAAACACTTTTTTTGCCCTTCAAATAACACTAAACCATAAAATAACACTGATGTAATCTTGGCCTAGTTGAAGTCCTTGGAAAAATACCTATTGACTTCAAGGAGATCAGAAGTGGATCTGTATTTTCGAAAGACCACCAAAACTTTATAAAATACCATGACTAAATGACTGGTTCAAACTTCTTGGTGTTCAGCAGATCCATCTGTGTTCTGCCTGCTGTGCTTTGAAAAAGGTACCAGACCTTCATCAAGTTTCTTCTAAAATAGCATCAGGAAGAGTTCCCTTACACTCATGTAACTCTAGCAGCACTCTAACATGCATCTCAGTTCTGCCTTCATGTGGATATAAGCTGATTGAGCTTTCCTCCTTTATAAAACTAAACAGGGATAAAACACAACTGAGTCATTAGTCAACAAAGCACACATTACAGCAATCATCTCAGGCGGCAAATCACTTTGCAAACTGTACCACAAAGATACTTATTAAACACAGAGTACCCAGTCCAACATGAATTTCAGCTGAAGAACTGCCACTGAGAATATTACCCAATGAACAAATTTGACCTAAAGTCCTTGGAAAGATCATTTGAGAGACCATTTCTGAAAAGAGGAATGGCATAGATACAGTAGTGAGACGCAGAAGAAGGAAGAGGCCACTAGTTCGGACCATTCCATGCAAGCAAAAAACAATGATTATGTCCTGAAGATTTCTGCTTATTTTAAAATCTAAATTAACTGCTCAATTCAGCCCTTGCTTCTCATATTGGCACTTGGTTTCCTCAAAAATATTCCATGGCTAAGCTTGTTAGAAAAAGAAATGCTCTTTTTCCTCACTCCATCTCACTAAAATTAGTTTTTGTTGAAGCAGAGTGACTATTCTGGCCTTCTATGTAACCTGTACAATAGAATTGGAGGTTTGGCTAGCCAGCAAGATCCAAAAAATTCTGTGAATTTATCAGAAAAATATGTAGCTTCAGAAAAAGGGTGAGAGAGCTAGATAGGGAAAAAAAGACATCAATATCAGAATGCCAGTTACAAGAAGATACCTCATTTAAATGAGTAACCTACCTTGAAGATAAAATTTATCTATGTTACATAAAAGTAGAATGGCCATCCAGGTTGAGTTTCTGAGATAATTTCCCCTACTCTAGATTTTTTTCTGCCTTTTTTTTTCCCCCCAGGGGAGGAGGTGGCAAAGCGAGAAAAGAAATACAGTATTTAAACCATGCTGGTTTAAAACCCCATCATAACTCTGAAATCAATGTAATAAAACACTCTGGAACACCCACTTAGGCAAGGAAGCATAGCTGGATGGATTTAATGAAATGGCCAGTAGAGGCAGGCAGCTTCTATGAATTCATTTCTATTCTTACAAGTTGAATAAATTTCTAGAATGGAAATGTAAGGTGATAATTGTGGGCTTTTACAAAATCTGAGGAAAACATCATGTTGAAGTCATGATGTCAAAAGACTGATGAAAAGGCTTATAAAAACAACAAGCCTTCTCCCTGTCTCCCTCTCTACCTGCCAAAACAAATAAGCAAAAAGAAAAAAGCAACTCAAACAGCTCACTCCAAACTCCCTTTGAGTTTTGAAAAACTACAATTAGATGTCATATTCTCTGTTCTTCCAACAATTTTTCGGGTTTTTCCAGCCTCGTGACTCTAACACAAACAAATCTGATGATTGAGTTCTCTTGTGATTTTTTTTCCCCCAGATTTTTATTACCTGCTTCTTCTGTTAACTGTGCCTCACACTGTTTGCACAGTCCCTTGTTCTGCTAATGTCCAACCTTCTGGCTTGCATTTGAGGAGATGCACTGGACTGAGTAAACCAAAGTCTGCTATCAAGTGGTATTTTTGCTTAACTTAGGGCCAAACTGGATAAAGATATTACTGGAACACTGCCAACAGTTTGCTGTTTCAGTTTAGCATTTTTAAAGCAGCCAGTCAACAAGGTAACTGAAAATGCAAACACAATTACACTTTTTTATGTAAAAGCTGTGTATGCTTTTTGTACTTATTTCACTGTTAATGAAAAAATCTGAAAAGAAAGTAAAATAGGTCAAAAGTCTCCAACTGAAGAAGACAGACTGTATTGTGAGAAGAAAGCCCTTCCTCTTTTGACTGAATGCATATGTTTTAACTACAGCTGTAGCTAGCTCAGAAATGCATTTGCAAGTGTACAGCATGTGGTATGTAGGGTTGATGATAGACAGATTAGCATACTGTTCTAGGAAGATTGAAGATGAGACATTTTTTTTCACAGAAGTGACAGAAGGATTAACATACAGCAGGGAACTAATGTCTCCTAATGAACATAAAAGCTTCATGAGAAATGACAAGCCTCGAGCTGTGTGATTCATTGAACTCTCAGTTTACTGTCAATTCTAACAGGAAAAAAAAGGAAGGAACTGAAAATGTTTTGGCTTTTAATTTTCAACTTATGAAAATAAATACATTTATTTTAGTGAAAGAAAAAGAATGATTAGTTTGACTTCAGATTTTTTTCAGTTGTATTTGGTTTGACTTTTCTTGCAAAAGTGAAAGATATCAGAAAAACAATGGGAGTAGGAAAAAGTAATTTAAACAACATTTTTAACTTTCAATTTGAAGATAAAAAGACAACGAGGGACTCAAAATCTTTTGAAAGTTAGATTGCAAAGGATTTCTGTGATACTCATCAGGTTTTTGTTCTGGTTTACGATTTCATTGCAAACTAAGATAAAACTTACAATTTCATTCAAGTGCATCCAGAATGCTCAGTAGACTGAGAAAATGGTCTGCAAAGCTAATTCTGTGACAGATCTTTTATGAAAACTCCAGTGTGGTAGGTGGAAAGTTAACTGTGAGTCTGCTTTGGCTTGCAATCCTGATACCAGCTGTATAGGAAATGTACTAAGAAACACCATGAGATCACACCTACCAGATGCGTCAAAAGGCATGATAGGGGATAACAAATCTTGTCTTGAGAGATTTAGGAAGGCAGCATGGGGTCACTCAGTCACTGTCTGAAGTGAGAATCTACTATTGGAAAGGGAAATGTATACAGCACAATCCAATGATTTAAAAGCACACTTTAAAAAGTGTATGAAACGACTAATTTAAAAGATTTTTATAAACATGTGGAAAAGGGTCCTCTAGTCCCAAGTGAGGGTCCTTTTAGTTTAGTTCAATTCAATTAAAACAGCATAAGCACACAGAAATGATCTCGTGTTGTTTAACTCGGAAGGATGTTCTGTCTTGCAGTCTGTTAAATATTTCTACCACAGAAGAAAAAGTTTATTCAGTGATGGCCATTTCAAATCATGCAATGGAAAACTAACCCATGGAATGAAAGGAGCAGATTTTGATTGGATCTCCTTGCCACTCCTGTTTACTCAATAGGTTCGTAGTCTCCAGATTAACTGCCAACAATGGTGCAGGAATGTGCACATAGAGTAAGGGCTCAGATTTCTCACTGAAAGTTCACAGCTAAATCAGATTCAAAATGTTGTCAATAACAAGACATTCTTGTTATCTTTAAAAGTTTAAATTTAGAAATATTATTCTGAAGTAAAAGTTTGGATTTTTACTTTCTAGGGGTGTGTGACATGACTGATGTGTCTAGAGGCCACTTATCTTAAGCAAATGTAATGATCCATCAACAGCTGCTATCTAAGCTTTCCCCTAGTACTACAGAAAGAAGATAGGTATTTTGTAAAATTTACTACTATATTTACCCATTTTCATTATGTCCAGAGCCCAGAGAATTGAGTCTGCTTTCTCCAAAGCCAGACTGCTTTTAACTGAGTTTCTCCCCCCTCAACTGATTCATTTGAATGACTAAAGAAAAGCCTAGGCAAAAATATTTAGAGAAATACCTGGGTGATTAAGGAACTGTCAGCTATCTGTACTTCACACATGCTAGGGGGACATACAAATCTGTATCTCAACAAGCAGCAAGTATTTCTTACTAGGATACCCAAAAAATGTACAGAGTTCTGCAGCTGCTTTGATTGTATTATATCACATACCTGTCCATTCTAGTAGCACATAATCCTGAAGCAAAAAAGCTCCACAAGAAATATTTAAGGTTGAGCAATTTTTGTGCAAATTGTGCTGGAAGAATGTAACCTTGTTTTCTTTATTGAGAGGATGCTATTTAAGTTGTACACTTTTCAGTGCAAAGGCACTTGTACTTTGTCTGCATGCAGCCATCTGCAACACCTCAATTTCAGATAGTCAGTATCAGCAACTCGCAGGTCTTCAAGTAAGCTGCCAAAAATACAGTTCATGAATTGTCAAATACCTATACTATAGAAATGTATGTTGCATAGTGAAGATTTCATGACAGACAGACACTTTAATTTTAACTGCCAATACTCTTTTTGTTTTTAAAGCATTACTTTCTCTTCAGAAATTCAGTTTCATTGTATCAATCTCTGCTCTTTTAGATCCTATGCTCCATTACTTATTTTTGCTGGCACAACATCTCATTCATCACATTTTTCCATTCAGTGACCACCTATTTTTTTTCATTCCTCAGTCCATCCCAGCATATTCCAGACCATAAAAGAATCCAGTTAAACTTCAAATCAATGTTTAGACAACACAAAGGGCGTCCACAGGTTCCCTGATGCCTTTTGAAATACCTGCCGTATGTTGTCAATAAAGAAGCAGAAAATCCAGGCAGATTACCTTATTAACACAACTTCCATTTTTATCACCCACGAAGACGTCTCATGACAGTCTGTTTTACATATTCTCACCATGTAAAGAGTAGTACCAGCAATCAGCACAGATGCTACAATGTGTGTGCAGAAAGGGGGGCTGATTCTATTGCACCTTCTCAGTCAACACTGCAAACATAGCATGTTCTGTCCCTCATCTTAGACTGTAACAGTAGTTGCATGGCCATGAAACACTTCCAATGAGACATGAGTCAGTTTCTATGTCAGAATATCTATCACAGAACAAACATGAAAGTCCAAAGTCTACTGATTTGAAACTAGAGGCATTGTAAAATTAGTTTAAAAATCCCTGTTTTGTATAGAAGAATCACCAAAGAAATGTTTCTTTCTCTTGAAATTGAAGATTTCAAAATATTTTAGTAACTTAGTAACATTTACTAAGTTCTTCTCAAGCTTAAAATTCACAGGAGAAATATTGTTGTATATGTCAAAAATAGTAAAACTCCTTTCCAGTTCCAGAAGGAGTAATAAAGGAGCGTTGGTTGTGAACAGTAACTACCTTTCCTGCTGTGAATATGTGCTTATTCACACATCTAATCAACCATGTAACAAAACTGATTTGCTGATAGCCAGCTCTGAAATGCTCATGAACTAAACAAATACATGCCTACGACTTCAGTGTTCCAACTTTTTTTCTGATTTGAGGGAGAATCCAGTTTCCTGATTTAGATGGTTCCATGGTGTTCTCCAGTAAGAGAAACAATTGTCTCATACAGAGTAAGTAACATAATGCAGAGAGTCGAGGTGAAGAAATCTCACAGTTTTTCCTTATTATCTAGCCCTTCACCCCAGTTAAGTGCAACTTGCTGTTATTTTACATTTCTATTTAATTATGCTTACTGTGTAGCTCATGGAGTAAGCAGTAACAAATCACCTGAGGTCAGACATTTTGGTTATTAGTTGCAAACTGTGTCACATTAGCTGGGTAGGGTGCTGGAAAACAGGGAAGATAATAACCTGACTTTTCTTAAATTTGACACAGGTGAGAGAAATCCAGTGAGAAAATTATTCTGCAGTTCCCATTGAAGTGGAAAGGAAAACATTATCAACAAAAATCAGTTTATCTCTGAATTTCTTTCCTCTATATATCACTAATAAAAGTGATAGAAAGTTTATTCTACTCTCATTATTTTCCATACAATTTGTTTAAATGGTGTTTGTCAGCATCCTGTATGCAGTCAGGAGTTTCCTCTGTTTCCTCTGCTATGAACAGTGAAAACCTTTTCCTCTCTTATGAAATTACATACATACTCAATGAAAATTATTCTACCTGAAAATTAGTTATTTTAATATGATAGATTAGTTCTTATTTCAAGCCAGATAAGAACATTATTTTTCAGATCTTCTTACAAAACTTCATTATTCTCACTTTATATATTTGAAAGACTAGAATAAGACATTGTGAAGCATTTACATTTGATCCAGTTTTTTGTCTTCACTGAAACAAACTTTCTTTTTTATTCCACTGAACTTTTGCATGATATGTCAGTTTTTCATCACCGCTGCAACTAGAAATAAGAAAAAACTGAAGCTCCACGTTGTGAATTGTTTTACGAATTTGGCTTTCTCGTACCAATAAGCATTGAATATGTATTTAATGTACTGCATTAAATAGTCCTGAACTCAGAACTGAAATCTATTCACAAATGTTTCTAGCAGGTGACTGCCTTAGTATTAATTTCTGTGTTCCCAGTGAGCTAAAATCTCAAACCTAGTGTCTTCAGTTATTGATCACATGCATGGGTGAGCAGAGCAGAACACTTTAAGTTTTCCCACTCAGACAAGTAGAGCTCATTAGCATTTCAAAGAACTCTCCCAGGAACTCTTTCTGGATATAAGCCAATATAATTTACAAGTCATTAAAATCAACAAAGTGATGTCAGAGTTTGCAAGCACTGTCCTTTAGAAAAGCTAGTCCAACTAGGGTAGTTTTCCATCTGGGACAAAATTTTACTAAGGAATAGATATTTCTTTCCACTGAAAATATGATCCACAGTGTATTGAAAACTACAGGTGATTCTTTTCACCAGTGGAATTTACAGAATACTTGCCATGGCTTTTTGTGAAATGAAATTTTCACCCTCACTTGTGCCAAGCTCAGTTTTCCCTAAAAGAATTGAGTGCTGGAACATTATTAAAGATAGAGATGGAAATTCAGCACTGCAGTTTCCTCACTCTTGTAATTATATAAAATATATGTAAATAGCTTTCCCTACAGAGATCTACTGCAAATTTTTTCCACAGTCAGGGATAACAACAACATTGGGGGTGAAGGGGCACCTTTAAAATTACTGATGTGTTCAGTTTTTAGGTATGAAGAGAAGTACATACATTTTTACCCATAACTTTATTTGTTAGTGATGCTATTCTGTGCTGCTTTCAGAGAAACCTGAAGCAGAATTAAATCTAAAATAAAGAATTAATTTCACTTCAGTTAAAACAACAGCTGTGTAACCAAGCTACAGATTTTTAGTTAGAAGTTATTGTGGACTATCCACAATATCTACAAAATCTGCAAGAACAGATAGTGCTGCACTGGATGGATACAAACTCTTCAAAAGGGACAGACAAGGAAAGAGAGGCTGTGGAGTAGCCCTCCTTGTTAGTGAGCTGACTGTTGACTTTTTAGAGGTCAATGACAGTGATGTCATTGTCGAGTGTTTATGGGTAAGAAGACCACAAAGAGACTCTGAGGTTATGCAGGGAGAAAATTAGTAGGGCAAAGCCAGAACTAGAACTTCACCTGGCCACTACTGTAAAAGACAACAGGAAAAAATATCTATAAATATATTAGTAATAAAAGGAAGGCTAAGGAGAACCTTTGTCCTCTATTGGATGCAGTGGGAACATAGTGATCAAGGATGAGGAAAAGGCTGAGGTACTTAATGCCTTCTTCATCTCAGTCTTCAATGGTAAAACCATCTGTCCTCTGTGCACCTGGCCCCCTGAGCCAGAACACAGGGACAGGGAGCAGAATGAAGAACCTGTAGTCCAAGGTGAAATGGTGTGTGACCTCCTGCTCCACCTCCACATATACAAGTTGACAGGGCCATACAGGATCCACCCGAGGGTGCTGAGGGAGCTGGCAGAAGTCCTTGCTGAGCCACTCTACACCATCTACCAGCAATCCCGGCTAATGAGAGAGGCGTCTCAGCAGACTGGAGGTTGGCAAATGTGACATCTGTCTACAAGAAGGGGTGGAAGGAGGATTTGGGGAACCACAGGCCTGTCAGCCTGATCTCAGTGCTGGGGAAGATCACGGAACAGATCACTCTAAGCACCATCATGAGGCATACATAGGACAATCAAGGATTCAGGCCCAGTCAGCATGGCTTTATGAAAGGCAGGTCCTGCTTGACTAATGTGATCCCCTTCCACAACAAGGTGATCCACTTAGTGGATGAGGGAAGGGCTGTGGATGTGGTCTACCTGGATTTTAACAGAGCCTTTGACACCATCTCCATAGGATGTAGTAAATTGTGGAAAAACTCATGCAGCTAACAAGTCATTTTTTCTATTCTCAGCTAGACGTTAGGACTTCTACTCTGCAGGTACTCATCTTTGTTTCTAAGATTCTAAATAACCAGATTTAGACATCTAGCACAAACTGATGAATTCCACGTCCTGTATTTGCTTTATACCTGAAGATATTTCTGCAGTTTTGGGTTTCATCAGGTTTAAACAGAAAGGATAGTTGCAGCAGTATTTTGTTCAGCTTACATGCACCAATTGTAGTTGATATTATTATTTACAGCTACCAGTAAGTATTATTGATAAAATATAACAAAATAAATTTTCACCTTTTAAACGTGCAGCAAAAAATATCTGAATAAAGTGAATTTTCATGGATGCTGTGAAAGTTCTTAAAACAATGTGTAGGAAGTATCAAATGAGACATTTTCAGCTGGAGAACTGTGGCACCAGCAGTGGTAAACAAAGGAGCTGCTAGGCATTCAGGTCTCCATTCATCAAGGCCTCATTTCACACTCAGCAATATGAGGAATCCCAATAGAAACCATGATCGTGAAGGTCTTGAAGTGAAAAACACTTCTCCAAAACAAGTAAACAATAGTCAATAAAGAAAGACTATCGGTTTTCTAAAGCTTGCAGAGAAGTAGCTCTAATTTCATGATGTTTCATTGCAATTTCTCTACACAGATTCCTAAATCTGACTTTATTACTGAATGCAGTTGATAGTTCATGCACTTACAATAACTACAATTCTCTGCAATTTTTGGTGAATCACTCGAGAGCTCTAGCAGGTAAAAGAATTGTTATCTTCAGAAGACACAGAAGTGGACCAACCCAAGAAAATCTGAAATGGATTAAAAAATGTAAGGGAAATGGCCATACAATTCTTTTCCTTCAACAAAATGAAAACCACTGATGAGAAATACTGTCTTAACACCACATCTGCTTAAAGTTTTGGACTAGGTTATAAGAGAATGGGCAATCCAATATTATGGGCTGTGGTAGTTTGAGCCTGGCTGGATGCCAGGTGCCCACCACACCGCTTTACCCCCCACCTCCTCAGCAAGCCAGGGAAGGGGAGAAAATAAGATGGGAATCTCGTGGGTTGAGATAAAAGCAGTTTAATAAATAAGCAGCAAAGCCGCGCGCACGGGAAGCAAAGCAGAAGCAGATAAGCTGTTACCCTCTACTTCCCATCAGCAGCGATGTCCGGCCACCTCCCGAGAAGCAGGGCTTCAGTACGCGTAGCGGTTGCTTTGGGAAGGCCAGAAATGAATCTCGCCTCCCCTTCCTGCTCCTTTCCCCCAGTTTATATTACTGAGCTGACGTCATATGGTATGGAATATCTCCTTGGTCAGCCTGGGTCAGCTGTCCTGGCCATAGTCCCTCCCAAGATTATGCCCACTCACAGCTATTGGTGAAGGTGGGGGAAGGAATGCTGGAGGGACAGCCCCGATGTTGTGCAAGCGGTAGTCATAATATTGATATCAACAGTAAGCACAGCACTGCAGGAGCTGCTGTGGAAAATCACTACCGTCCCAGACCCACTACATCTTCTCATTATAAACATTAGATTTTCAGATTATAGTAATGGAATAATTAATAACTTACTAATATTTTATTATTCTTGATGAAAGACTGATTTTTCCTGCATGTATTTCAAAACAACATGCGTATTTTTAAAAACATTTATCTTTCCTTATCAGTAAAACACAAGGACTGATTTTCTACTAAGAGTAGAAACCACCCCTCCCTGCCTTTCTGAAAAATCTTGTCACTGATTTTGTCTCAAATGCCTACAGGTAAATGACTTGCTTTTTGATAGTATCAAAGCTATTATTAATTTATACAGAAATGGATTAAACTAAGTACATATTCTTAAAGAAAACTGAAAATGTCCATTGTATTAGCGTCCCAAATAACAGTTTACTACAAGAATGAACTATTCCCGAACAGATTCCTGACCCCTCTGGATTCCCCTGCAATGATTTTATGGTAACAATGCTATAGTTTATCATATTTGGATATAACAGTATGTTAGACAAGCACAGTCTGAACACAAATAAAATATCTGTTACAGAGTCTGATGTCTGAAATGCGTAGATTTGAACCTTGCAGCTTTCTCCCTCTAGAAAAAAGAATTTCTTTAATGCCTTTCCATTAAGAATATCAAAAAAGGATGTGATCTTCCTCCAAGCACTTACCTAAACTTTTTTCTCTTACGAAGCAGAGAATAAAATTGGCAATTTGGATTATCTATGGGAAATCAGAATTTCCCTGAAATACTCACTGTTGGGGAAGAGCTGCCACAATGTAGTTACCTTTCAGTCTCTTGCCTTTCAGTCTCTTTCTGGAAGAATCTTTTCACAAAGATCAGCTTCATAACACTGTTTTTTGATATAGAGATCTATCCAACAGAGAAATACTTCGTTTATGGCTGTTTATTTTCTCAACTGGCATACAGTCAAGATAGTCAAAGCATGTCACAGCTGTGAATAGCCTGCCTGACTGCATTCATAGTTGTCACTGTGAATTCAGCAACTGAAAAAGGGGACAGAGAATCTGCACAAACTCCAGGTAACAGAAGAAGCAAACCCTTTCTGGGGGTTATTTCCACCCAAGGATTTAGCTGGTGTCATTTTCACAACTCTTCCTGAAAATCCTGATGGAAAACTATTTCCTAGCACCAGTCTGAAACACAGTAACCCAGGAAAACATCATCAGGAGTAACTGGAGCTTTATGCAAAGCTTGAGAAGGGTAAATTATCGAACACAAATATAAAGCTATAAGGCTTGAGCTCTCTCGGAAAATGCTGCCTTGCACAAACAGTGAGAAATTCAGAAACTGTTTGCTTAGATTGCCTTGAAAAACACTGGGGACTCCAAAAAGCAAGCTGTCCTTTTGAAGAAAAGATCTAGTCATTAGTGGAAATAGTTACCTTTAGCAAAAAAACTCTGCAGTGAATTTAACTACTTTTTTCATCACACTGTGCATCCATTCTTGTTGGAACTTATTATCTGGAATCAAACAGTGGAAAGGTTTGACTATAGTTCAGTTATAGTGTATTAGGTGTTCATGATACAACAGACTAACATAATTAGTACAATTCTGCATGTTCAGGTGAATTCATATGTGTTCTTCCTACAGTAAATACAAATTCCAGATGCAATCTTCTGGGATGAAGTTAATTTTCTTCCTAGTAGCTGGTATTGTATTGTGTTTCAGATATAGGAAGAGAATATTGTTGATAACACAATGATGTCTTAGTTGTTGCTGAGCAGCGCTTACACGAATCAAGGTCTTTTCAGCTTCTCACCATGCCCTGCCAGCGAGAAGGCTGGAGATGCACAAGAAGCTAGGAGAGGACACAGCCCAGGGGACAGCTGACCAAAACTGGCCAAAGGGATATTCCATACTACATAATTTCATGCTCATGAGGGAAAGCTGGGCAGAGGAATGCTGCTCAGAAAGAGTCAGTGGCTGGTCAGCAATTGTTTATTTGCATTGCTTGTTTTTCTTGAGTTTTATTTATCTTTCCTTTTATTATTTTCCCCGTCATTACATAATTGTTATTATTATCATCATCCTCATGATTGTATTTCAATTATTAAACTGTTTCTATCTCAATCCATGTCTTCTTACTTTTACCTTTATGATTCCTTCTCCAATCCCACTGGGTAGGAGTGAGTAAGCAGCTCTTAGTGCTGTTTAGTTGTTGTCTGGGGTTAAGCCACGACAAATGTCAAATGCTTTACTGTCTACATCAGAAGAAGCAATAAAGAAATTTGTTTTGGAAATACTCTAGAATTAGGCAGAGAAGTAAATCACATTTAAGAAGTAAGGGCAAAACTTCCCATGGGATAAAAGGGAAAATAGGGCACGCTGTAAAGGGTATGCAGTTGTTCATCTTTGTCATTAATATTTTTACACAGTTCTTTAAAAAGGCTGTTGCTGGGAACAATAAAGGAGGGAAATGTCACATGCCTTCTAACACAGTCATCTTGGGCTTTCCTGTAGCTTGAGATTTCATAAAATTTCTACCTTCCATAATAAAAGAAACAATTATTTGTGTTTTTTAGGTTTGTAATGATTTAGAAATAAGTATTACTATTTTAATACAAAATCTGTTATAGAGAATCTAGAACCTCAGTGTCTTGTAGTCCTGAGGAGAGCAAGAATATAAAGAATATACTTTATTTCCCAGGTTTAGTGCTTATAAGTTTTTGAAAGTCAGGTCCCTTCAGCAACCAAATCCCACTACAGTAGAGTTCTTAAAATGTCTGTGTACCTGCTGCTTAGCATATAAAAGAAACTGTCAATATCCTAGTGAAGTCATTGGTATCACTACAGAAAATTACTGTTGCTATTAAGAAGAAACTTCTAGAATAAATTAGAGGCTGACATTTACAAACTGGCAACTCAGAGGAGAGGCTAATAATTCTCAGAGGTGAATCAAGATCTGAATGCTAACTATGACCAAGAGAGGTGGTGCTCCTGAGAGCAAGCAAAGGTACAAACAAAAGATTGCTGAAAAGAACAAAATCCAAGGAATATATCATGAGAGTCCAGAGAAAGGGGATAAGTAAATTCTTAAAATAGCCATTGAACAAATGCTCATAACAATGAACACATTTTACATCATTAACTGACAAAATCATTGATAGTTTTGGAAGTTGATGTTGCAAAAGAAAATCAAAGTTAAGTCCTTTAAATCTAATAGCTGCTTTGAGGAGTTGTCTCCGACTTACAGGTAAAGTTTCAAATCTTTTTCTCTCTACTACACAGAGAGAGACATTCTATTAACATGAAGCTCCGAATTCCAGTCAAGTCTGAAAAAGCACAGTACTGACAATACTGCAGTAGAAGAGTAAAGGCTTGGACAAAGCTTTAGTGAAGAAAATAAGAAAAATGCCTTACTTTTAATAGTCTTTTAATTTTGACTCAATTTGTTTCACTTTATTAAATGGTATTTTTAGCTGTAGATTAATTTCATTTGCAGATATATTTAACAGGTAAATGACTGTCAAAATTAATTTCAGTGTTTGCACTGAGTGACTTGGAATTCAATAGCTTTATTTCTGGACTTATGAGTTGGAAGGTGCTGGAGGGCAAAGCACTTTCAATTTTACTACAAAATGTGAAGCCTTTGACACGCTACAGAGCCTTTGAAAGTTCAGGATCTGTAAGGCATCCAAAATGATCTGAATGATGCATTTCAGGACTAGTTTATCTGTCCTCCAAAAACCACTAATGAATCAAACCCACCACTGCAGATTTGTTTGGTTTGCATCTACACACAGAAAGTAGGGAGGAAAGACAAAGAGAGATATCACTATTTGCTACTCTTTCAGTGTAGGGAAGTTGTTTAAGATAAATCCAGGTATTGTTTTCAGTTGAAAACTCTGCTTGATGCTTCAGAAGAAAGCTAAAAAACCAGCAATCATTAATTTCTGTCATCTGTTCAGGTATCTCTTTGTTCCACAATTTTCCCTAAGTGGTCACAATCTGATGTCTAAGAGAAAATAATTCTCTTGTGAGGTGTGAATTAAAGTGAGGAGGGAAGAAAACAGAAATGTAAACAAACCTCTCTTCCTGACTTTTTCTTACAGGAAAAAAAATCCTCTAAACCATGGGATTTAATTGTCCATATGTTACCAATAAAGACTGCCTGTGAGTCTTAGCAAAGAGCTCCATTCCCTCTTTTGCTGTGAGCTAGGGACAGAAGAATATTATTTACTCTCCCCCTTCTCCTCTTCTTTTCCCTCTGAATCTCATTCTCTCTGTGAATAGACTGTGAGTACTTTATCCACAGCTACAGCCTGTGAATAGAAATTCTATTATGAAAGTTAAATCAATTACCTCTAGCTAAATAAGCCTCTCTGCTAATGTCAGATAGACTTCTTCTTTTAAGTCAATCACAGGTCTGCAATATGCAGGGAGGAGGCCTGTTCAAGAGGGAGCATTTACAAACATTCACAAAGGATGTTATCATCTCCATTGTGATATTCATGCAAACCACTCAATGGCTGAACTTATAATTTAATTCCTTTTAAGTTCTCTGATTGGACCTGTTTGCCCATAATGCTGTCATCCCTATTTTCCTTAGAATTTATTATATTCAGGGGGAAAGTATTCAATACAGTTCCAGACTGGCTTCACTAAAGATTCAACATGTGTCCTAAAAGGACACTGCTTCTCAGATGAAGAAATGAGTCTACAAGGAGGCAACATAAGCGTAAGAGGGCAAGAAGTAATGTTAGGTGACATTTCCAAGTTGAAATAATAATCAGAGCAGAACCATTTGGATAAGACTAGAAGGAGGGGGAGAGAGTAGGAAGGTGGATAAATGGGATAAACATTCACAAGCTTCTGACATAAATTCAGGGCTACTGTGACAGGACTGCAGAGATCAACATCACCCTAACCTTTGAATAAGACACAGTTGTATTCTGGAGTTTTTTGGATCATTGTTACAAATCTGTTGCTTGTTCACCATTGGAAAGATCAATGAAAATCTGCCCTACTAGACACTTGGGAACTCCCTAAAGCTTTTTCCTTTCTTCCATTGATTAAAAAAATAAAAAATGGAAGGACAGAGCTGTAGTTAAGTCCAAGAGTGAAGACTCATCCATAGTGTCTGCCACTCTCAGAACACTTCTGTCAACATACTTCATCTCAGTAGAAGTGGGATGGGCTTGTACATTTATTGAAGGACTATTTTATGCATTGCCATGTTGGCATAGCTATTAGAATGAGCAACAGACCAACATTTCAGATCTACAGAGAAAACAGCTTTGAGAAAGGAACTCATCTGAGATCCAAAATCCTTGGTTGCTGCCTCCTTCTGTGTATTGGGAGACTTCTGCATGAAAAAAAGCTTTGTGATAAGGTGGGAACACTCTGATTTGCCCCTCTGCGTTCCACACACATGCATACATACACATACACTTACTTTGCCCTTCTGGTCACTGCAAATGCTTATACTAAGTGGTTTGACAGTTCATAGCTTGTCCTTTGCACCCTCCATGTAGCCATAAAGTTCCCCATCAGAACTGTACTCGCTTTTTCTGGAACACATTCAGTTTGTCATTATCTATAGGTTTGTGTTTTGTTTTTTTTTTTCTTTTTTCAACCTTCAAGTCTATACAAGCTGATACTGTAGTAAATTCATTTTATCTCCCTTATCTCCTAATTCCTACATAATTTAGGAGGGAAAAAGCCTTAGCAAGTTTTCAAGGCATTTTTTTCCATCTTTATTTTTCTCCTCGAGTTCTCTTTTTATATATTTGCCCTTTTTGTTTCCTCTTTTTCAATTTTCTTCTGCCCTTCTCATAATTTTATTTCTAATTATTTCTAAAATGTCATCATTTGCCTTCTAAAATTAATTGGTCTCCCACTGTTTTACTGCTTGCTTTTTCTACATTTACAAGATTCTCTTTTCTGTTTTCTCACTGCTGCTTTGTCCTGTGGGACATATAGCTTATTTGTTATGGCACGTTTCCGTCAAGGCTTGGGGCTCTTTGGCTTAATTTATGTTATATGACACTGCAGAGCTCAATTGGCTCAATGTGTATTATGACTTTCTGAGGAGTGGTTCATGCTGAATGTGCCTCCTGTTGTCACTTACAGAGTGGCACTTAGTGCCACAAGCCTGGACTCACAAGACCAGAGAATTCCTGCCTGGGAGAAGTCAGGAGCCAGACTTTCAGATTTGCTGAAAGGTCCAGAATTTAAGTTTGGTTTAATTTAAATGTCCATGCTTATCTAAGAAGACTTCTTAAGAAAATTTTGTAACTTATTTTTCTGACCATATAGGTGCTGAACTCCTCAGTAAACTCTGTCCATTGATACCACAAATAAGGTTTCATTCTTTCCACTACACTTCTCAGTAAGTCCATGTACTTGAAAGTCTCAGGAAGCAGCATATTTGCACTGAATTGTAAAAGCAAGCCACACAATCTACAAAAAACACTGAAAAAATAATCAGGGGACTGGGACTTTAAAGATGTAATATAGGTTAGATGGAAAAAGTGATGATTGAACACCAGCTCTATAAAATGCATTACCACTGTTTGTGTTCTTCTCCTGAAAATTACTTTATTACTCTTTTTATATATAGGCTTATTGTCTAAGTTTAGTCCACCACCATAGTCATATTTGGAGTACATATTTTTATATGGATGCTGTAGACTGAAATGGTTGTACAGATGGTTCCAGGTGTAGCTGCAAAGTCTGCAAATGTTACAAAACATTCAGAACCTAATCTTCCATTTCAGTTAAGTTTTATCTGTCTGTATATCACACACCTGAGCATATGTAAGAGTCTTTGTGCAACTGAGGTCTGAATATTTTCTAGTTTAGGTTATATTGAAATCCAAGACTGTACAGAGAGTTTGCCAGGTCTCAGTTCAGCTGTGTCCATTTCAAAACCAGACATGGTCATATCATTCTCCAGTTACAAGCTGTTAACACTGGAAGTGCTGGTTACATGGGGTCTGCACAGCATGCTAACATTGTCTCCTGTCAAAGTGGCCATGGGTGCAGTGAGTGCTACAAAATAGCACCTCTGCTGATGAGGGCTGATACAGAACATCCTATGACTGCAGCATCCTGTGGCATGGTATGCACTGGTCAACATTTCTGGTCTGGCATATCCACAGATGCTTCTCTATGATGTTTGGTCTGCTGTAATTGGATATACAGTTTTGTAATTTGCATATAAACATAGCATTAGCTTTCTATAGGAACTGGACTGACCCTATTACTGCTACACAAAGAGCACTTACTAAATATTGTTTCTTGATATTTTGTAGAGTGTAAAATATAGCTATAATTACTGACTGCAAAATCTAATTTTATGCTTGAATTAAGCTACTGAACAACTTTTTTTTCCATTCATAAGGCAGAGTCATATTAACTATTTGCCAAATTTATGCACTGACATTTGTTATATACTTCAACAAGAATTTCTGACAATGATATCAGAAAGGTAATTTATAACAGTTTGTTACCAGACAAAAGCCATTTTATTTTCAGTAACATCTTTCATATTTTTCAACATTCTTTTATGAGTTTAATTTAAAATTATTGATTATTCTGCCTAAAGAAAATTTTAGGATATATTTGTGTGTTGCTGATACTGCCTTTTCTGAATGGCCTAACACATGATCATCTGAGGTCATATATTTGGAGGAATCTTCTTCAGAGATCTCTACCTAATAAATCGATACAATGATCTTAGCCTCCAAATTGCAAATCTTTGCAACCATAAAACTTCACTTGCCCAAAACCACACAATCACATTCAGAGGAAGAATTGATAATTTTGTGCTTTGGACATGTTGAATGAATTAAAAATATTTCCTTTTCTTTCTTCCCTAATAAACAGAAACCTACAATAACACTCATTCAGCCATATATAGAACAGAATAATTTCTGTACGTGCAAATATACATGATTACCTGGCCTACCTTGTTACATTCTATCCAGCATATAATGCATTTTGTATATAGAAGAAATACTTAACAATCACAGTTTACGAAATATTCTTCCAAATCAGTCATTTATTCAGATAATCAAGGATGCCTCCTGAGCTGATGTTGTTACAAAATGCTAATGAGATCTACTTTTAATAAGGCTGTGAACTCTGAGACCATCAAAGATTAGGTACCCTTGGAAGAGAAAAAGAATATATCTGGTGGAAACTGATTGTCAAAGAAAACATGAAATTAAGCTTAAAAATTTGACGTAATAACTCTCAAACTGGGAATTTAAATTTAATATATTTAGACACAGAACAAACCTCAGAATTACTGCAAGTTATAAGGCTCTCTTATCAACTAAGTCAACAGCTGGATACCCTTGTAAATTAATTGAGTTAGATGCTGAAATAAGAATGCAATTTTTTCAGAGTTATTTATCAGTCAGATTGTAGAAAATCCCCTTCATGGTCAAATATTCTGAACAGATGTGCTTTATGATTCTGGATGAGCTATGGGAATCCCAAATTATAGGTGAATGTGCAAAAGTCCACTCATCATAGAACAATTACAGGGAAGTGGTGGCTTCTACTTTTAATCAGAAATAGATTTTAGCCTGCAGTGCAACTCTATGTAATGGAAAAATCACCTACTGACAGAAAGGGCAAAAATTCTAAACCACCCACATTCATGCAGTAGAGAGCTCTAGTTCCATAGTATTGGAAGACATTGACTCTGCCTTCAAGTATGCTATCTAAATTTAGAGAATTCGTGAAAAATTTTAAGGCATTGGAGAACGAAAGCTTGTAAAGGGAAAGAATTGAAAGGACAAGATAAAGATTTGTTCAGGTTAATCCACAACAAGAACAAAAGCACGTTCTTCGATAAAATGCCTTTGCAGTTTGTATAAACCTAAGAGGGGTTATTAGAAATCAGAGCCAAGACTTCAGACAGGGTTCATTACTGAAAGGAAGTCCTTCACAACACAATAAAGTAGAAAAACTGAAGGATTTCTGAAGCAATAAAATGTGGAAACACGCAATAAGTTAACTGTTTGATAGCACAACCTTTCATAGCACACATTACATTACTATAGGTATTTAAAATCTGAACTGGAGAGTATCAGTGTCAGAAAATCATTTAAAAATCTTTTCAGTAACACTTGACCCCCAAAATCCAGTCCTAAGCTTGTATAATTACTTAAAAATCTAACATTGCATCATTTTTTTTCTTGGAAATTTGAGTTCATTATTTTAAGTTGACAGGATAGAGTTTGAAAGAGATCTAGAGGCAAATCAGGTGCACATATATCAGTTACTGAAATAATCAGCAGAAAACAAAATACAGAGTTTGGGAGCTCCCATACCATTGTAGAAGCACTAGTGTTGCCACAAACAATAAAGATGGCAATAAATGATTACAGCATAGCTTCTTGTATTTTCATATGTACTTGATAGGTATTTAGAGGCTAAAACTGACAGATAAATATTTATCAGTGATTTAAGAACCATTGTGTTCTGTTCCGTTTGACGTTCTGTGTAACAGAGGTCACATATCTCTACTCTGAGAAAAATACATTCTGGAAATAGATGTACTAGAGAATATGGATTTATTATGTTGTGGCAGAAGACTTTAGAAGGACAAAATGTCAAAGAATATTATATATTAGCATGTGATGTTATTGACACAGATTTTTCAAAGTTATTAACGCACAGTTGTGCTGTCGTGGTCATAACCGGTGGCAATTAATGCAAATCTTATTAGCCAGAAGAAATCTTGTGATAGTTTTGTCTCTGGTAAAAAAAAACCCAACTTCTTATATCCACAGGCCTGACCTACAGTGAAGCTAAAAGACTGACAACTATAATCTCAGGTCATGGGATGAACTCATGACACTCCAGAACCAACACGAAGAAAGGACATAGTGAAACAGACTGATGAACCTGTATCTACATTAAGGACATACTTGGGATGATGAAATAAACTATACCTACTTTATCCTATCCTGCTTTATAAGGTAATAGAAGCCTGCAGGAGTAGAACTGTAATATAGTTCATAAACATGCTGGGCATAACCACAGTGAGTTACAAATGAATAAAGGATCAAACCAGTGGTCTGAAGAGAAATGAACATAATGTCTCACTTGAAAAAAAAATCAACAGCTTGACATTCAGTATTTGTTCTGAGAAAGCCTGAATGATCAGTGGTATCATTAATCTGATGGTTATGGCACAAATATATTTGGCATTGTGTAAAACAACAGATCTGCAACAGATAATGAGAGAACTGTTAGAAGGTTATTTGGGTACTGCAAAAATATTTTCCCCACAATGTATTTTTATTTGAGTACATTTCTATGAAATTATAATAATTAGGGTCATATTTTGCTACAAAATTGAAATTAGACCTTATTTATGTAATTTACAAAGTCTGATTCTGGGTATTATTTTTCACCAACTACCAGACAGAATTAGTGCATTTTGACAAATGAAATAAACAAATACTGTACTCAGAGTTCTCTAAAACTAGCTATGGAGAAACCACAGGGTTCATTGCATCAATGAACTGATACATTCATATTTACTCCCTCTCCCCCCTTTCTTTTTTGAGTGAGGCAAGCAAATGAATACCCCTTGCAGGAGGATTGAGTTCATGACTGTCACAAAACACTGGAAGTCAGCATCATAATGAGCCAATTTGTGTGGAAATGAACTCATTAATGCTAATGTTTTGCTGACTCCCAACTGATTCACAAACTCCTTAACAAAATTCAAAACAGAATGGGGGACGTTTACGAATTTTGGAAGGGCTGAGTGAAGAAACAAACATGTCTCTTCCTAATTCATATTCCAAATTCAGTGATCTACCCAGTGCTCTGACAATCCAGTCTCAAAATATACTCTAGAGAATGTTCGTTCATACAGATCTCACAGCTAAATTGTAGAAATTCCCATTAGGTGGAAAGAAAGTAGTGATTGATTCTAATTTATAATTCTTTCAAAATAAAACACTTCTTTACTTTCAAATGATTAGTCCTTCCAACCTGAAGAAAACAGGACTTTTTATGGAACAAATCTCAGGAATCATTCTGCAAGATATTGGTTCTCATCTGACACTTCAGATATATACCCAAATCAGTCCTTCTCGCAAATGATACTTTTACCATTTCTTGGTAAGGTTTATCAATATCACAAGTAATTTCTACACCCAAACCACGTATTTCAAATTTGCCTTTCTTTTTTTCCTGAAAATAAATCCACAAAAAAACTCAAACAGGGAAACAGCTGAGGTCTGCAACAAAGGTAATACATTTTTGCAGTTTAGAAAACTTCTGTGGCAAAGCATATTGGAAGAGCAGGAGTACACAAGGTATGTGCAGTTCAGACAAGTATCTTAACTCATAAAGATAAGGCTAGACATCTTGTGCACCAGAATAAGGAACTGCAGAGGTGCATCACGTGAGGTTACAACTACTTTGGGAAGATTAGAATAATAGGATTTTTAAGAATTATGGAGAGAAATTTGCATTGAGTATACATTTTAGACTGCTATCTATTAGATTAAGATGATACAAGGCCAAAATAACACTTAATAATTATTTTTCAACTTTAATTCATACTTAAAAGCTCTAATTACCTTAATTAAAATCTTAAGAAATCATTCTTCTTGATGATACAAGTTATTTTAGTCAAAATGTCATTAATAATTACTGTTCTATTACCATGGTCAATACAATTGTATTTCTTTGTTACCGAGCTACATGTCTAGAAAGAAACAGACACAAGCTAGTTAAACTAAAATATGCATGTCAGTTTTCTAATCAGAACATAAAGATTTATAATATTCTCAATGTGGCAGCTATACAGTGGTACTACCCTTTACACAATTTACTCAAATTAATATTTTTTTCTGCATTTCTTCTTTGTTTTTTTTAATTACATTGAAATATGCTGAGTGGATCAAAAGCCTTGGCTTCATATCTGAAGGAGCACATGTAGAAGCACGATCACTTCCTAGCCTATCACCTAGCATTACCTCACAGTACTTTTTTTTGGTAAGGTAAAACATCACAACTTATTTTTGTTTTCATCTCAGCTTAAAAATTCCAGCTTTTCTCAACTTGTTGATGGTTTAAATGAAGATCAAACAGTGCAGTTAGGGGAAGTAAATGGCAGTGATGTTATTATGTGTAATGTCATACATTTTGTTTATGACTTCTGCAGGCTAGTTTTTAATGATTGGAACATTGAGCTGTTGTGCTGCTGAAAAGTCATTCCAGAAAAGGTTTTGACCCTGCAGCATAGCTCAGAAATAAGTGAGTTAATTTTAAGCAAGTAGTACTATAAACTAGACAAACCTGCACATTCAGGACTCCATAAAGGGTGTTATTTTCATTACTAAAACAAGTTATTTTAATCCAATGGAGTTCTCTATATTACTGTACTTTATTTACATATCTGAGAGATATTTGAATCATCCTTCATCTTCACTCTAGAAGTCTAATCAAATGGCAACTACGTTTGCACCAATCAACACTGAACCTGTGACCTCCTCCCAAGATTCCTGTTTTTAAGTGATGGCAGAGCCAACAATAACCAGGTTACAAACCACACTAACTGTACTGAAGACAGGAAGTCCTTGTCTTTGGCCCTCCAGACTTTTTTCTGAGGCTCGGGTTTCCTCATCTATTGCATCACATGACAGAAGATGAGCAGATGGAAAAGGTCTAGTTTGAAGTGTGTTGCTGCAAACAGAAAAAGTGCATCATTTCATCCTGTTCTCTGCCCACCTCTTTTTTTTTTTAAGGAGAGGGAGTTTTTGAAAACAGCAACAATATGATAATTTTAGTAGCAAACACATCTCCCAGAGCAGAGTTGCAAAGAGTCACTTTCATGCAAAAAAGAGTTTACTTGTGAGCAAATTACCATGAAGGAATATTATTTTCCCCTAAAAAGCTCGCACTGTAATTATATCTGTCAATACCAGATTAATATCTGGCCACACACTTGGTTCACTCAGCAATAGTCAGGTAGTGATCAGTAGCTTTAAGTTACTTTTTTTCAAGTTCTATTTATATGCTATCAGCCTTTGCAGCACAGTGTGGGTGAAATAAGATTTAATTTCTGGGAGCCTCTAAAGGCTCCTGCATTTCAATGGAGATTCACCTGCACATAGAGCAGTTGATCTACAGAAGCATTTTTTGCACAGACAGAACACATTATAACATAAAACGTTATTTCAGTGACCAGTTTCTCCCTTGTGCAAAGAAATATGTTCCAGATAAGCTTTAAAAACACACACTTTAGCACCACAGCAGCTACAGCAGTTTCTGCAGGTAGATAAAAGAACTATAATCTTGTTAGGGGAAGTTATATACTAGACAGAATTTCTTTGAATATTTAGGCCTTTATTTATAATCTTCACAAATCACCTAAGCAGACAATTCCACTTTGAAAAGCTTAAACTTTGCTGACAAATCAAAAATACATACAGTGGAAAAGGTAGAACCAAGTAAGCAATTCCCACTATAAAAGGAAAAAAAAAAAGTATTTTGTGCACCAGCTGACTCTGGTCATATTAAAATACTATTTGAGACACCTATGGAAGGAAAAAGAAAATCTCTGATTGTTTAAAAAATGAAAAAAATTGAACAAGAGTAAAGCAGAACTATGTGCTATGCATGACCATTATGCTCTGTAACTTCATTACCAAACACTGAAATATTGATGTAACTTAACCTCTAGTTCATAGAGCTCACATAAGAGGACATAGATAAAGATTTTCAGTGTCTGACAACAAAAGTGTTCCTGAATGAAACTTCTATTAAATTAAAAACCTTGCAGTTTATAACAATTGTCACCGCTGAATCACATTAAAAACTCAAAACAAGATGTACATCAAAAGGCTGAGTTTTTCCCTTTTCTTTCTCTTTTCCCCAAACAACTCCCCAGAGTTGATAGTGAATCAAATTTAATAATATGGGAAAGTTTCTTAAAGTACATGTGCATACGATGCTGCCTCAGGCTCCATTCTCCTACTAACACTGCACAGAGAAATATTCAAGCAAGACAGTGCAGCTTTAGTCAGGTTCATCTGTCTGCCTACAGATATTTTCAGGATATATTCAAAAGTATTGTGTGATGAAGGGAGAATGCAATGTGTAGCAGTATGATGCAGGTGTACCACATCTTTGTGACTCAGATTGGATTGGGAAAGAGGATGAAAATAATTTTTATGTCTACCACCAACATACAAAATTTGGAACAGACAGAACAACTGGAACATATTTGTCTGTCCCTTTTATCTGCAGCAAAGGACAAATATCTGTCTGTCTGACAGAGTAAAACATTGTCAAAAGAAAAATCCAGGAAAAACAACTCAGATTCACCAAACAAAAAACTCTTTAAACTATTGTCCTAGCTAAATTTAAAATCATTCAGATATTCTTTGTCTTTTAAATGTATCTTATCCTTCTGAATGAAATGTAAAACTATGTAACCACATTAAACAAAAACTGATAAGTCAATCAATCCCACACCTCACTTGTCTTCAGAAACACGGGAACAAAGTTAGATGTTGAAACTATCAGGAAATAACTTTCTATCCACCTACCATGTAGATTTTAGAAAGTGCTTTATAACTCCTGTGACTTGACAGGAAAAAAAAAAAATCACCACTCTTTACTGAAACATTCAATTAAACAATTTTGTTTCCACTTAGAAAGGTCACTCATCATGCTGTTTCTCAAGGCAGTCATTTTCTTTGCCTTGTATCCAATTAATTTAAACTCGGCATATACAATTCTTGAATGACAGCCCTTAACACATTTTGGAACTATAGATGATAATGGACAATCATACTGCCTCTCTATGGATTTTTCTACACAGAGAAGATCATTTGCAGCAATCTCTGGTGTAAATTTATAGCACAGTCATCACTTATTATTAACTTCACCTGCAAACACTCAGTGCTTTATACCCATGGGGTATTATGTCATAATTTGCAACTGAAGTAAATGGCCTCATGAAAAAAGCACTTGTTGTACATAGAATTTTTCAGAGAGACAGGCAGCCAGTTTTGAGAGCACTATAAATTTATGCTCTAATTTATATTCATTAATTTTCATTGCCTTGTCTGCATAGGCAAAATGCAATATTTCAAATCAAATAAATAAACAAAACATTTTATACTGACTGCTGTTTTCATGTCATTAATTACATCCTCTGTACACACGGAGTCTGATCTTCCTTCCCCTACAACCAAAACTGAATAGAGTCGATTTCAGAGTTTTTCTAAAGTGTGATATTCTTCTTTCTTATGAATACACAAGTATTTCAATCTGCTTTTTCAGATAAAGCCTTACTGCAACAAGCCAGGGAGCAGATGCAGAGGGGAAATAAATGCTAAGCATAAAAGGGCCAGTCCAAAACAGGGAGGCGAGGAGTTTATTCCCAAAGGTTAATTTTTATTCCAAAATACTTTTGAGTCCCAATCTTAACTGAAACCACCAGAGCTGAAGAAAGCGGTTCTGTGGACACAAGGATTCAACAGAAGAAAACATTACTTCAGATTTAATCAAAGAGGTATCCCTGGGGACATCAAACCTCAAAGTATAAACTGGAAGAGGAGGTACAAACTGCAGCGAGCACCATTCCAACCTAGGCAGTTAGTCTTTTAAGGGGGATGCAGATGAACCAACCTCAGCAGCTAACAAACTTTAAGACCACTGACCAACAAATAAGAAAGTGACATACAGTTATGAAAAAGAAAATTAGCATCATACAATGATACAAAGTGTACATAGCTGGCGAGTACCACATGGATCCTAAGTAAGATCAGATATAAATGTAGTAAAAGTAGATTTTCAAAACCAAATGGGAATTTGCTCATTAGAACAGAAATGTCTGCATAAATTCAGAGATGAAGTTTTAACAGAAGCTTGAAGTCTCTCCAAATAAGTCCCCTTCATGAATAGGTTTAGTTGATGAGGTTTCAGGTCAAGTCTCTTTTTTCATTGTGTTAGTTGCTGTTATAAAAAATTAATTTGGAGAAGGTTACTCCATATAGTCTTACTTTATCTTGACCTAAATGAGATTAAAATGACATCTATTCATTGCTTTGAAACTAGGCTATTTTTTTTCAACTTTTAGCTGCAGAAAATTCCATCTCACTTTCCTCACACACGTATTTCTTTAATGGTTATCATATCTTATTTCTGATGTTATATTATGACAAATACTATTTTTGAGTCTATTCAAAGAGTTGGAATCAAATGATCAAGCCTTTATTTCCAGACTTGCTGACAGCACAGAGAGAGCATGAATACAGAGAAAGATTTATCTGTTATATAGAGTTTTATTAAGTCTATTTTGAAGTTTATGGATAAATTAATATATGGACTGCTTTGTTTCTTGAGAAAGAATCATTCTCTATCTGATCAGTAACTGTTCATCTTATTCGAAATTGTCATTGATTCAGTATTTTGGTGTGGTATTTTGTGACCTAATGTTAGACCTGAAGTTAAAGCACGGTCAAATGTTCAGCTACAGCCATGTGAAGAGATATTAGACACGTAATATGTAAATAAAAATTGAGAATATTGTTTTCTAAGTGTAATTAGAGAAGGTATGATCTCACTGCTAAAAATCACATGTGTAATAAAATCTAACTCATTTATGTTCTTCATATCTACTTTTAGCATCTTTTTAGTTAAGCACAGTATATTTTAGGCACTGAAGACTAGCTTTCTTCCAGCTGAATCAGGGTGTTATAACATTTGTCTTCAGGTGAATACAGTGGGAATAATATAATTCAGTTCAGGTATGATGAGTTTAAGTGTTTAAGAAAATACAACAAGGTTTTATTTTCATTTGTATTTTTCACTTGTGTTGTTTCCTATCCTACAACAATGGCCCATTTGCAGATCATCAAGCCAGTTCATTCACCTGTGTGCCTGCTCCTTGATATTCAACAAATGCAGCCAGGTGCACAGCAGCCTACTAGCTGTAGTAGGTACAGCACAACTCATCTAGAAAGCTGGTTTTGCAAGGAAGCACCATCTCTACTGCACACATCCAAATCAACAGCAATGTGCACAGTCCTGACAGAAAAGTCAAACCATGAGGAGAGCTTCAGCAAGGTGCCAGCCTGAGAGTCAGGACAAGTAGAACATGCAGTCAAGTATATAATAATGAGTTCAGCTGCCTTTTTTACAGGACTCTTACAACAGTAATTACTGGGTTGATTCATCTCATTGGACTCTACACACTAGGCAGCAGTTCAGCTACTCTCCTTGTCTTTGATTATGGAATGATGGATTTCTATGTATTTTATGTTAAATTAAAATAATATATTTTTCCTGCTACATTTTGCCAACATTAGCTCATCTGTCCAGTTCCCAATAAAGCCAGTAAAAAAGCAGCCACTGCAGTCTTGCAGGTAGAGCTTGAGAGAATTTACATGTATTTCCCATTAGTGTCAAATTTTGTTATGTAGAGAAGAAACAGTAATCTTGGAGGCATAAAAAGGATAAAACTGCAGCAGTTAATACATGAAATGTGAAAGAGACACAGTAAGAGACCTTTTTTTATAATTCTTATTCCTTGCTTAAGGAAGTGTTTGTGTACAGGCATAAAAAAGGTATTCATTTGGTTTTGAGATCAATTCTCTTATGATCTTTTAAAACCTTCTAGAACATTTGATTTTAGGATTGAAAAGCTGACAAAATGCATTTGTTCCTGAGTTTATAAATAGGAGGTTATAGTTTAGTAGCAAACGAACCTTTGTCCTCCTTAAATAATTATGATTCACATTACTCAGGCTTGGTTGTGCTTTTCGAAGCACTAATTAGTTATTAAATGTGGTATCAGAAGATACATTCCATTGAGAGAAACAATGTTAATATAAATCATAACAATTAATGACATTACAGGAAGTTTGTTTTCTCTGTTACACTGAAGTCTCTGTATGGTAATGTTAATACTTTTTGTAACAGTCATAGACATGCTGTTCATTTTAGGAGGATTATGGATGTATGGAATATGATAAACATGGAACTTAGCTTAAAGAAAATAACAGTAACAAAACAAAAACAACATAACAACAAAATTCACCCCAAAGCTATCGACAAACAAGGTGTCAAGAATCTGTATTTCTGAATCTGGCCTGTTGACTGAGCCATGTGATTTTTCACTCATATCTGGTCATTTCTATATCACAGCTATAAGTAATATTTGCTGTAACAATATGCCTTTTCTGCCTGCATGTGCACATTTGAGAGGAGAGCTAGAGACCTTTTTACAGATATTCTACTGTATGGATAAGTTAAATATAAATGGATTTCTTTAACATGCTTTAAGGGAGGCATGGCTAACATTGTCCTAATTATTTCAATATTCTTAGGAGCTGGCTAAAGAATGAAGTTTCTTTCCTTAAGAAAATACTAACATTTTATTTTATAATAAGGCCCTGAATTTTTACCAAATGCTGAATGAAAGTTTCTTTAAAATATTGATTTAAAACATGAACTCTTTAGGTATTTATTTCAATACTCTCAAAAGCATAAGCAAAATGCTGAAACTAGAAAAGTGATGATATTAGAAAAACCTAAAAGTTCAGTTGTGATGTTTCCTTCAAATGTTAGCTTTTCTTCATTGCGTGTCTCCAAGTCTTTAATCTTTTTTTTAGAACCGCAAGTAAGCTTATCTCTTGTTATCCAGAACGTTCTCCATTATCTCCTTTCTGCTCTCTTTTCCACAGTAGTTTCCCCAACTATGGCATGAGTCCTGTGAACCTGGGATTGCCCTTCCATATCTGCCTTAAGACTTCCCTGACTTATTCTCAGGTTAGGATATTAAGTATGCAAGAGAATGAACTTATTCAAGATGAATTTTCACAGGCTGCTCCAATAACAACTGAAATTCTCTGCTGATAATAGTATCAAACAACTCATCTCTGCACAGTATCCCATCACATCCCAAAACACAAACCAGATTTTATTTTATCCCCTAAATATGTATGAGAACACTTACCTTGAGGCCCCTGCAGCTTCATTCCCGTGTTTCACCAGTACTACCAGTGTCATCACCATTCTTTCAGCCTCTGTGCCACGACCCACAGGAAAGTACTTCTAAGATACCTTGTGTGAAAGCAGTGACAGTTGAAATAGAGAACAAAAGAGATCACTGCCCAGCATAATGGTGTTCTACAGCAACCTCCTTTCAAACACAAGGTATACCCCTTCAAGTTTCTGTTCAGTCTTACACCTGGTCACTGATTGATTGCATATTTTAGACACCTGTCTGTTATAATTACTAGCAGGAAAACTTTAGTCTGTTTGATTAACCTTTTCTTAGCTTTCTAATATCCATATAGACATCCAGGGATGCTGACAGAAACAAACAAACCCAGCCTCATTGCTTTACTATATCTTCTCCTTCTCTATAAATTGCTTCCCATATTACATTCTTTAGAGTGTGTAAAAACATGGATGTCATTTCCTTCAAATTTAATACTCAGGTAATGGTTAACATAACCAGATAATCTAATTCATATTCATCTTATAGATTTTATTACCTATGACCAACACTCTTCCTCATTAAGATCCCTCCTGGAGCTTTACAATCCTCACAGATCATGCTCCCATATGAGCGCAATTTTCCCTTTGAAATAAGCCTTAGCCCTGGCACACCCAAGGGGTGTGGCAACATTGATCTATTCAGGCTCACTTTAATTTTGCAGTCCAACTTTCTTGATATGAAAACTAGTCTACTTTTCATAACTACTGAAACTATTTCCAAGCATAAAATTGTACAAACATAAAGACTCATATTTGAGCCCAATAACCAATTCCTCATCTGTCTAACTTGTGCCTTTCAAAGATACAGTCCTTATTCCCTATTTCAGAGAAGAACAGTGATTTTAATGGGAGTTACGATGTTGAAATTATAAACATGGAGAAAACATTTGGACTTTCAAACTATTAGTTTAAGAGTTGTACTTTTATGAGATAATGAGAATCATTTTACCTCAATTAAATGAGCCAGGAGGCTCCTAGGTACTTGTCCTGGTTTAGGCCAACTCAAGAACAAAAGACCATGATCAACCGCTTGTTCACTACTGAAAAGTAACTCGGGGCCTTTGAAACTCATCAAGGACAGGGAGAGCTCACTCGCCAGGTACAGTCCCAGGTAAAACACACAGAATTACTCGACTTAGGGATGAAACAAACAAAAAATCCACCACCAACCAAAACCATATAAAATAGAAAACAACATAAAGTGGTATGATGATGAAGAGCACACCCAGCCCCTTAAGACCATCTTCCCCCATTCCTCACCTTGTCCCAGGTTCAGACATCTGATGCCTGTGTCTTTATCTCAACAGCACATGGGACTGGATGAAGTCAGTTCCTCGCCAATGGCTCCTGCCGCTCTTTTCCCCTCAGGGCAGGTGGGTTCCTCGAAGTCCTCCTTGCTCCACCACAGGGTACCTGGCATTTCTGCATGGGCTGCTCTGACATGCGTTCTTCCTGAGGGCTGCAGCTCATCTCCATCTCCTGTGTGAGTCTCTGTGGCCTGCAGGCACCACAGCACGGCCTGCACCATGGCCTCCTCCCACACATTGTCCTGCCCATCCCGGAGTTGCTGGTGCCTGTCGGTCCTACCATTGCCCTCTGTGGGTGCAGGGCACAGCCGCTCTCCCTCGGCCTGGTGCTCCTCTTTACTTCTTTCATCCTTCTCTGACCTCCATCTTGTACCACACCTATTCCTCTGCTGCAGATTTCTCTTCTTAAATAGTGATGGCAGACGTGCCAGATTGGCCCGGCCATGCTGGACCTGGGCCCAAGTCAGAGCCCGGGGGGGAGGCAGTTTCGAGAACTGCTTACTGGGGCCAGCACTGCAGCCCCCTCCCCTGTTGCCAAGCAAAAAGCAGCTCCACACAAACCTATCAGTCTTTCTGAGACTTTGATCTCATGATAGTTTGTATTTCTGAGTCATGGTTTACTTCTTGGAAATCACTATTATTAAAATAGTTTAGGGTTTGCTCTGAAACAATGCCACTTTCAATTACAAAATGTTCTTTTAATTTACAAGAAACGAATACAAATGGACAGTAATCTTTTCTTCTCTTTCTACTGCATGTTCTGCTAACGTAAATAACCTAAAAATGACCAAAAGAAAGAAATATTTTAATAATACTGCATTTTGATTTTTTTAAAGTAATAATATGAAAAAAGTAAATTTTAACAGTAGTTTAAAAAAACTCTTTTTCTTCTGCAAAACCAATGTCAATTTTGTTTCAAATTGCTTTAGCAAAAGGGCAACAAATAATACATAATTTCCACAAAAGACCTCAAAATCTATCCATGACTAATTTGGGTTAATTTGTGAGACATCCCAGACAATCATGGCCATCCTTCCTATTTTATGGAACAATAGAGGTAGATTTCTGAGAGTAAAGAGAAAAAACCACTTACTTGCTAATGAAAACTGTATATTGTATATATGCTATGGTAGACCACAGTTAAAGCCATGTGCAAGTTTGTTGAAGGAAGAAGGGATCAGAAGGTGACAGCCTCTAGATTCTCTGTTGCCACCACACTGATGTGCATGCCCTCAGCATCACATGGGGTGATAGAGACTATGTTCCTGAATCCTCATCCCAAAATAAAATGATAGCCTTTCTTAGCCTCAGCCCTGGTGTTTCTTCAAACGCGATGTATTCTGTAAATAATGAAATGTATTTTTTAAAGCACAGCTAAGAACTACACAGTTCTGTGTCTGAATTCAGCTAACAAATTTTATCTATATTAAAATAACAACCGTAAAATTTATTATTGCTCATTATTAGAAGTACTACAGGAAGATAAACTAAAAAGTGTTAAGATATATGAAATCACAGCTTTAACTTCTTTTTTGGTTCTCTAATTTGAAAATTAATCCCACTAGGTTTTGTGTCTGTATTTCGAATAAATATAGAAGCATTACTTAATGTATATGACCTCTATTATTCCTTTTTAGATAAAAGCAGACTTCTGTAAAATATGGGGATTGGCAGAGAGATGACATGGGCATCACTGAAACCAAGTTTTTTCCCTTAACTTTGTAGATTTCAACTACCTACATTTGAAATATTAAAATGAAGTCATTTATAAATTATGTGTCTTGTAAATCATTTAATAGCTGTTGAATTTAAAAAGAGATGAAAATTAATTGTTGTCAGTTTCAATTCTAGAGACCATTATATCAATAGGAGTCAGTTTATTAGTTCCAGTAGATTTTAAACCAGTCCCTGAACTACTCTAAACTATCAGAAATTCAGATTTTATCCTAATGGATCCCTTAATATTTTGCTTATGAATGGTGTTCATTTTAAACTTCACAAATGAGACTAAAGCTTCATTCTAACTGAATAAATGCCATAGAACCAACTAAACCTTGACCATGAGTTTGCTACAATTGTTTTCATGAAACATGAAGAGTAGTAACAAGAAAATTCATCATTACTTGAGAAGTCACTATGATTGAGTGACAAAATGAAGTCTTTTTTACATCAGTAAGTCACGTAACAAATAGAAATGTGCAGGGTGTTTGATATACTGTCTTTCTACATTTTGAGCTTTACACAAAAACCTGCTAAAGTAATTGTATGCTGATTCACTTGGGAATACAAAACCACAGATTAAAGACTTAACAGGCTGTCAAATATATTTTACCTTTACTGTAACATTTGCTGTCTTTTATTCCTCTGGAAAACAATATGTGAAATCAGTAAATGCAAATTTATTCTTCTGGCTAAACAACAAGCAAGTTTATTTCTTAATTTGACATAACTAATATTCTCAAGCAGAGGATTAGAATGACAAAACTTGGCCTCAAGTATACTTCACCCTTTTGTTTTAAAACCCTGACGTACCTGTACATAATGTCGCTATTGACGTGTTAACTATAGCTTGGGGAATAATGAATATTTCAGAAGAATTAATTACAGCTTCCCACTCAGAGGCTGGCAAGAAAGAGTTAATTACTACCTTCTCTCTCAAGACATTTCTTTGTAAAAGTGCCTATGAACTTACACAAAAGTAATTGAATTGTGGTATGCTACATACCAGATCTGATTTATTGAATTGAAGTTAATTTTTATATTAGGACTGAAAAAAACAGTAATTCTTAAAAGGATTCTGAATTGACAGATGCAGTCCTATGTATTTTCCATCAAAAGTCATTGCTTGATGGAAAACAGTCAAGAAGACTACTTTCCATAGAAAAGATAATAATAAAAAGAATAAGAATAAAAGAAGACAGTTTTCCCAAAATCTAAATCCTAAAAGAAGTATTGTAGCTGTGTAGTACAAGAGGTGCAAATTGTCTAGAGAGCCTTGGTTACAGAACTGAATGACAGTCAGGGTTCCATGGGGCACTGTGTTAACTAGTCACGTGTGCTTCTACAGTGCAATGTACATTGGAGATCCAGTCTCAAATGTGTCCTTTATTTCATTCTGGAATCAAGAGAAGAAGTGATTCCAGTCCTTATTTTCAAAGGGGAAACTGAGGAAGAGAGGTACTGATTTCTCAGGCATCATAGAAAGCTGTGAAGATCTTGAAACTGAATCTTCAGCAATAGCCCTAACACCAGAGTATCAGTTACATTGCACTGTAAGATGGGAGTGTTCTGTAATACCATCCTTAACGACATTTTTGCATGGAGGAGGAATTTTCCAAGTTCTTGTTTTGTGTGCCAAATTTCATCACTAACGTGCTTTATAAAGCTGGATACATAATTTTTTCTCCCCGTCTCTTTGGCCTTTAACATCAAACACAGGTTAATGATTCTAGCTTGTCTTTGTGCTGTCCTTCCAGAACTATGTTCTATTATTGCTAGTAATTAATAATCATTTATTTTAAACTAAACCAAGAATAGCTTTAAATTCATGGATTCCATGATGTAAAAAGTATTCTGGGTTGTTTGATTTTTTTTGCCTTTTGGGTTTATTTGTTTGTTTGTTTTTGTGACTTTTTGCTGTACCCATAAATGTCATATATTTTACTGGCCTGTATTTATTTGCAATCCAGTATCACATACCTTGTCAACTGCTAGCAGAATCTAGTTCAAGAACTTACGTTGTTTGATAGTTGTATAATATATAATATTAGCCCCAAAGGAAGTATGATAAAGAGAAGGGGATCTTTAGCTTTGAGAGGGGCAGGGAGTTATCCATCAACTAGTCACCAGTGTGATGCAGATCAATGTTATCCAAGGATGCAGTGAATTACATATTATTGGTAAGGATAGGAAAATACATATAAGGTATTCCTGAAACAGATATTTTAGAGGGAGATGGTTCCTGAGGTTATCTAGGGGAATGATTTAGCTATCCCATAAAGATATATGGAAAGACCTTGTTTGTTTAGCCTAGCCAAATGAAAGTTGACAAGATATTATAGAGGTAAAAGTTAAAAAACCCCATAAGTACAAAATTATATAGATCTTGTAACAATATACAGAAATATACACTGATAATTAATATTTTAAATTTAATGTATAACTCTTACGAGGTAAAAATCTCTGTATGTTTTTGTACTGTGGCACAAAACCTGTTCCACTTTCTGAGGTCATCTAGAAATTTAATTTGCCAAATGTCTTGTCATTGCAAGAACACAGGATATTGACAACATCCATGGTATTCTGTCTCATCTTCTTACATACACTGCATTAGGATTATGAATTTTGATCTTTTACTACATGTTGTAGGTTCATTGCAAAAGGTGAATTTAGTCTGTTCTGCAGACCCCAGATTTCTGTTAGATGCAGTTACAGAATTTGTAATACTATGGTACTATGCACTTCTGTCTTCCTTGATACAGAAACTAAACTAATAACTTCCTTGAAAGATTTCCAAACTTGCTCCAGATTGTAGCTGTCTGTAAGTGTGTCACCCTGGAAACAAAATCACAATGATTCCTTCCATCTGATATTTGTGGCTAATAATAAACAGAAAACCACAATGTTTTAAATGCACAATGTGCATTTAATCTTTTCCAAAACTTGGGGTTTTGTTTTTAAAAGGTGTAAATGGGAACAAATACAACCAATTGAACTACTTAATCAGCTGAGTTACTACAGTTACTAGCAATTTTGCTTCATCTTAGCTGGAAAACTGTTTTGTAGTGACAAAGTTAAAATTGCCTTTCCTCACAAAGACAACAAGAACAGCTTTTTCTCCTCTGAGCAAGTAATGAGATTGAACTCAGGACTTACATAAATGTATTTTGAATGTTTAATTATTTCTGAAATGCATAACGGGAATGGAGGATCATGACTGTAGAACAGGAGTTACCTGATGAAAGCCTTGCAGCACTACCACTAGCTAAGCGGTTTTGCATAGTACTGCTGTTGTCTTCGGAGGCAGATGATCCATCACCTCCTCAGCAGGAGGTGTGGGAAATAAGAAACTGTGAGAGGGGGAAAGAACAGTAATAACAATAATAACAGGAATAACAACAGCAAAAAAAAAACCCAAACCCAATAATAGTATTTGCAAGTCAAGGATAATGTCTTCTATCTCAATCTTGCTGAGTTTGCAAACCTTGCTGCATTTTGACACATGCTGAGATTCAAGCCATTCAGCAGGCAAAGGATAAGGGAAAAGTACCTGACATGACTTTCTGCAAGACCTTTTTACAGACCCATGTGGCAAATTGAATTCATATGGTGAATTAAATAAGAACTCAAGAAAAAGAAAGAAATAAATAGAATCCACCAAAAATCCCCACATCCAGAACAGAACCCAAAACTTTAAAAACAGTATTTATGCTATAGAGATGAAGGTGAATATTTTTTTTACATCTCTGATGGTTTCTATTACTAGTTTCTTCAAGATGCTGCGGTCTCACCAGTACACTTTTGCAGAAGGAACAGACTTGCATTCTATTTTATGCTCTGAATTTGGCAGACCATGATTAGCTCTAAAGAAGCCACTCTGCTTTTATGTTCTGTGTTAATATCTCATAAAGCAGTTGCACAGAAACCTGACAAGTTACACATTCCCATCTGCCTGAGAATATCAGAAAGTGGAATTCAGGTCAAAGTAGGAAGTGAAGAGTGAGTTCTGTCTTTCCTAAAGGGTTTCAAGGATAATTCCAGAAAATATGTTGTTTAGTGTTCCCCCATTCATTTGCTTCTGTTTGGTGGATGCTTTGTGGTTAGTAAAAGAGCTCTAAGGAAAGAGCCTTAAAATTACAGTTTGGAGTTGTATTTCCCTTTTGTGGCTGATGTCAGTAGCTGAAGTCCAGTAGCTTATCATGAATGCTATGATGTTTTGAAGTCCACGGGCATTTCAGCAGCTACCAGCAGTTTTATTCTGAACTGCTTCTGCCAGTGAACTGCCAGTGAATTGAAGTTCACAGATCACTGTTCCAATGTTTACAGTTTGGGCAAGGGACACATAATGTTGACAAATCATACTTTGCAGATTTACAGTCATGTGACAGTTTGGTATTTGAAGATGTTTAATTTGATGCTAATTACAAATCAAACAGAAAAGCAAATCTAAAAGCATGAATTTTGTTGAAGAGGATTTGCCTTTGATATTGACATTTTTTTAGTTATGTGTCATAGGATTGGAAGAAACTTCACACATCGTCTACTCCATTCTCCATTTCAAGTAACCTGGCTGAAAAAAACTTTTGACATTGAAGATCCCAAAATGTCAAGCAACCCCGACCCAGATCTTACCCAAACTTCTTACAGAATATTTGTGTGAGGAGTTCTTGGATTAATTATTTTGCTGTAATCCAGTATTATTTTACTATATTGACATCAGAGAAAAATATCTTGGTATCATTTTCCTCATAACTTTAAATGAGAGCAGATTATAAGAATATTTATACATGAGATAATGTTACAGCTTCATCTAAATGTAAAAGATATAGATACAGTTTATACTCTTAAGAAAAAAATTATCCCATTCTTAAAATGGATTTGACTAACTGACAAAACAATCTTGTTATGATCTTGTTCAGACACACTGAAACTGGCCAGTTACAAGGTATTAGAGCACAACCTAACAAGCAGTGGATGGAAAATACAGTATAGGAGTACATAAAGTGCAAAAGTGACACAAAGAACCTCATATACTCACAACACTGAGAAACAGTGATAAAGAATAGTCTTTGACTTTCATAAAGACAAAGAAATGGACCTTTTTAGTTACTGCAGACTACTCTGTAGTTCTACAGAACCTTTCCTTCTCGCTGGGACTGAAAGTCAACAGGTCATTAAAAAATTGAAAGAGACTTTTTTTTTTTTTTTAAATTGGGCATTTCAGAAGTATTCAGTAAGTCACAGATGGCTGCTTTGGCTGTTGTGTGATGTGGTGTGATTTCAAGCATATAGCATTCACAATGAAAAGGAGAGACCAAAAGAAATTACTGAGAAGAACTGATAATGTGTGAGACATACTAGTGACACACGAACGAGTTAAGCCCAGTTCAGAAGACTAGGTGAACAGCTGGAAGAATATTGCTGCTAACCTTAAGTACTCCTGTTGAAAGGAAAAGTATCAAGTGTAACCCTCTACTCTTTTTTTTTTAACAGTCTGAATAACACCTGACAATTCCCCACATTCAATCTCTGAGAAAATCCTAATAAAACTGAATGAGAGAAATATGAGAAAACAGATGTTGGTACTGAGCCTTTTTTTTTTCCACACACAGTCTACTTACTTGACACCAAGAACCATTTGCTTGTATGAAAGAAGCACAAAGTTCCCTGATTTAGTTACAAGACTAGCTGAATTTCAATGTACAGTCTTAGAACAGAATTACTTCAAAAGCTGAAGTTGTAATTGTAATTTTTCAAGAGGAGGGTCTCAAAAATTAACAAAAGCTTCATAAATGTAACAAGCCAGATAAATAACTCATCAAAATAAAAGACAAACAGTATGGATAAGTAGCAAAGTTACTAAATTGTTCAGGAGGATTACATATTTGTTTATAATTCACAATGGGGAAGTACTTATAGTAAGCAGCTTGACGATACCAAAACATACAGAAAGCATAACAGGGTGGCACTGGGAATATACTTCTGTTTTTTCCTTATGTCAGTGAAGTTAAACAGTCAGCACGAAAGAATGTGACTCTTTTATGGTTATGTGTCATTATTCTGGAAAGCAAAATAAATAAAATTACACCGGGTGTCATTCTATAGCAACTGGGCTGCTTAAAGTACCTACATTACCCAGCCTTACACTTACCTGATATATAGTTCTACTCCACTGCAGACAGTTGAAACCCACTTGAAATGACATAGAAGTAATTGTCTTTAACATAACTCCACACATTTTCAAGAGGTTCAATAATATTACATCTGAAATCAAATTACTCCTGGTGTTAACATGTTCAGAAGTCAAAATTTCCATTACACATGTCAATCACCCAAATGCATTTATCTGGACCATTTCTGATGTGTCATAGAATCGTAGAATGGTAGGGGTTGGAAGGGACCTTTAGAGATCATCTAGTCCAACCTCCAATCATTTCTGGGAGCTGAGACTTTTGAACAGGCATAATCAGTTCTATTTTTGCTTTATATCCCTTCTAAAGAAACAGTCCTGTGATTTATTCATAGCAAAGTAAGCCTATTAAAGTGTCAAAGGTTGAGAAATGGGAAACACTGGTACACTCATCAAAATGTTTTTCAGTTGGGATATGTGTTATAGTTTAAAAAGAGATTAACTGGAAAGGATTCCTTATAGTGATTTCAGATAGCCTGATTGTAATTTAACTTGCATGTATAGTGTGGTTTTGTGGTGGGTTGATGGGAAGCTGATTAATAAAGCACAGCTGTCTTGGTGGCAACATGCAGTTACTTTTAAAAGTCATTACTGAATTTATACCATTGGTATTGACAGTGATTAGGAAAAGGACCCTAAAGCATCTATGATTAAAATAAAATTGATAAGACATTTTTATGTAGTGCACATGGACATTATTTTTAGCTTGGTGGTTTGGAGAATTGTGTCAGTGTTTGCTGATATTACAAAGTGGAAAGTAGCTCTGGACATTCAACGATAGACTAGTTCTCTGTTAGAGAACTGCCTATCTTCTTTCCTTTACAGGGCAGACTAGAAAACCACTTATATTTACTATGTTTGTATCTCTGTGATAATATTTGCCATAAGGGATTTAAAAAAAAAATTCTTCAGGAATTTAATTTCTGAGTGGTAAGTGGAAGAATATGAAGTGTCAGATCAGCCTTAACCTTTCTTACAGATAAAGGATCTACCGCTATGAAAAGTTTGGTGAAATTGACTGCTGAATTTATATTGAAAGAGTCTGCATACTCCTGGCCTTCCTTTAATCAACACTTGTTCAAAGCTATACAGGACTTTGGCATTATAGGGAAATTGAAGGGGAGTTTAATTTTCTTTTTCTTTTCCAACCAATAGCATGCTGTGTCACAAAGACCAGATGCTCAGAAAGGTAACCAATATTCTTCAAGTAAGGATGGTCATTTATTCATGTTTTCTTTTTAATTATGAACTGTCATGGGTTTGTTATTTTTAATTGCTGTACTTTGCTCAGCTTTATGAAATCATCCAATTAAATCCAAAACACCTTGCTTCCCACTGCACTCTATATTCAAACCAGTTCTTATGAATCCAAACAAAAGCAATATTGGATAAAACAGCAAAGCAAAATTTACAGGAGATAATGAACTAGATTCAACAAATTACTGTTCATTTAACTGTCTCTGTCCTGTGAAAACTAGTTGTTAAAAAAACAAGTTATTTTTAAATATTGTGCTGTTTTTTTTCAGATATGATGACTTACCTTGCAAGGAGCAACTGCTTTGCAATCATACACCTTGTATTAGGGTCATACACAAAATTAATTTATGCTATTTTTTGGCTGTATTGAAGTGCTGCTTCAACTGAAATCAATAACAAAACTGGTTTTGGCTACCAGAAGGGCTGAGAGTTTGTCCTTGATGTAGTACAACGAATGGAGGGATTCTCTTTCCTCTGAACTATTACGCTCCAACATGATGTTAAGCAGCCCAGATCTGTTTCAGAAACATTTACAGCAGATGTCTATCCAGGATCTTAACTATAAAGAGCCTCTGGCAGGTTCATAATGATGAGGTATTACTGCTACGGGCAGATTAAACCAAAAATCTGTCATCCACTTTCTTGTATCTCACACGACTCGGCAGTGCTCTGCACATCCTGTTCTGATCTGCTGCTTAGTGTCTGTTTACAAACCTTCCTGACAACATCAACAACTGGAATTGCCTTCAGCAGCGGAACAGGTTGCTCAAATACAGCACAAATATAGGCTGGGCAAAGAATGGATTAAGAATAGCCCCACGGAGAAGGACTTGAGAGTTTTAGTGGTTGAAAAATGGAATGTGAGCCAGCAATGTGTGCTTGCAGCCCAGAAAGCCAACTATATCCTGGGATGCATCCAAAGAAGTCTGACCAGCAGGTCAAGAGAGGTGATTCTGTCTCTTTGCTCTGCTCTGGTGAGACCCCACCTGCAGTACTACATCCAGCTTAGAGGTCCCCAACACTGGAAGGACATGGATGTGTTGGAGTCCAGAGGAGGGCCATGTAGATGACCAAAGGGCTGGAGCACCTCTCCTATGAAGGCAGGCTGAGAGAGTTGAGGTCATTCAGCCTGGATAAAAGGAGGCTCCAGGGAGACCTTTTAGCAGCCTTCCAGTACCTAAAGGGGGCCTACAAGAAAGCTGGAGAGGGACTTTTTCCAAGGGCAAGTAGTCACAAGACAAGGGAAAAGTCCTTTAAACCGAAAGAGTATATTTAGATTAGGTACTAGGAAGAAGTTCTTTATGAGGGTGCTGAGACACTGGAACAGGTTACCCAGAGAGGCTGTGGATGCCCCATCTCTGGCCATGTTCAAGGCCAAGTTGGATAGGGCTTTGAGCAACCTGATCTAGTGGAAGGTGGAGGGTTTGCATGGTAGGGAGGGTGGAACTATATGATCTTTACGGTCCCTTCCAACCCTAATTATTCTATGACTGTATGATTCCTTTAGTCAACCGTCAATGTATGCAGTCTATTTCACAAATACATAGGCAAGAAAAGTTCTGCTTCATAGACTAAAAATATTAACTTGACTGTATTCAAGGTATCATTTCAGAGCTATTGGCTGCAGGAGGTAAATGTTGGCCCTTCAGAATCACACTTCTAGTTCTACCTCTAACTTTTAAGAAGCAGATATTTTCCTTTGTTAAATCCAGACTGCTGGATATTGAAAAGGATTTGTTTGCCATAAATATTATCCTGTCAAAGCATATAATAGACCCCATAACACTTATGTTGTTTTGCTCTTCCCTGAATTCTAAGGTCCCTAATGATACCCCTTAGGAACAGAAACTGCAGGTGCTTTATCATTGAAAAGAAAACATATGGTAACTGATTTTATCTGTAGCAGTCTTTCAAGATGCAACGCAGAATCTAAAATTTCATTAAGAGCCCAGGTCACTTTTTGTTTTCTCAAGCAAATCTCGGTATCTAAATTACAAAAAAGGAAAAAAAAAGTAATAGAAATAAATACTGGTGTTGATGCACAGCTCCTTATCCCAAGGAATTTCAGAAACAGTCTTCAAAGTTATCTTGAAAGAAAATATGTAATAATAGTTCAGTACCAGTCTTTGTTATGTCATCTGTGGTTCACGCAGCAGTCAAAATATGAATTAGTGAACAAAACTGATTGTCCTTCTTCTCTGAGCTACCTTTGTGTGTTCCATGAAAAAAAGGAACAAGTCAAGAAAATATGTTCTGAAGTAGACACATCGAAATTATTTTCTATTATATCATAAAAAGGGAAAGTGAGAATGCAGCTGAAGTTAACAAAGCAGTTTTAGAACATCAATGAGACTACACTCTCCTCTAAAAAAATATTTTACCAGCAGTAGCTGTAATGCTTTCTTTGAACAACAAAAAATCTGAAAACCTAAAAACTGTCCAGATCTGTTACTCTGGGATCACCTTGATAGCATAATTTGCCACTGGATTTAAAGTTTGTGTTCATTTAGAGGTATTCAGGACTGCTATTTGATCTCGCTTAGTGTCAGTGAATAAAAGACAGTTCCATTCAATAATACATATATTATGCTCATATACAGTCATTCATATGACTGTTTTTTCCTGAAACTGAGAAAATTTCTAAGAAGCACTGACTTAAAAAACCCAAATTAAGTAGAACAGAGAAAGGAAACCAAGATCTGTAATACAACTAAACAACTACATCACAAGACCGTAACACAATCCACCCAAACTGAGTGACAAAATGATGATTCCAATTAAACATAATTTTTGAAGAGATAGAAAGTAAAAAGCAGATGTCACCAACATAAATATCAAGGACAACATATTGAGTTCACAAATCTGATAAGGATCCTGGGATATTGGGTTGTTTGCCACTCTAAAAGTATTTCTGGAACTACCTCATAGACGATGCACATCTTAGGAAAGCAATTGCATTAGATGAAGATGGTATGTTACAGAAGTGGATTAAAATAAAAGAATATTCAAGTAATACCTTTATTTTAAATATTTATTTACCATAATTGCAATAAATCAATGATAATATTTTACAAAGAAAAAATAAAACAAAACATTTGAACAGGAAGTTCATAAAAATATACAAAAGATAAACAGTTTGATACATAGAGTCTGGATAATTATCTTCCAAATGTCCAATAGGACAGTAGAAGACATTTTAAAGCCAGCATCCAATTTTTTAAAACTTAATTCAGGCAAAATGATTTAGAGAGTAGCCCAGTGTAGTGTTCAAAAAGATGAGATTAAAAGTTTAAATGGTTAATTAGTCTGTCTAGATGTACTAGAGATTTGAGGTTTCATGAAGTTCTGATTAAGGTATGATTAAGAAAGCAGTGAGGTTCTGGAGCACATCCAAAGATGAGCAAGGAAGCTCATGAAGGTTCTAGAGAACAAATCTTATGAGGAACGACTGAGGGAGCTGGGATTGTTTTAGCCTGGAAAAGAAGAGGCTGAGAGGAGACCTTATTACTCTCTACAACTACCTGAAAGAAGGTTGTAGCGAGAAGATCAGTCACTTCTCCCAAATAACAAGTGATACAAACCAAAATGGCCTCAGGTAGTGCAAGGGGAAGTCTAGATTAAATATTAGGAAAAATTTATTCACTGTAAAGGTTGCCAAATATTGGAATAGGTTGCCAAGGGATGTGAGAGAGTCATCATCCCTTGAGGTATTTAAGAGATATGTAGATGAGATGCTTAGGAACATGGTTTAGTGGTGGGCTTGGCAGTGTTAGATGAACAGTTGGACTTGATGATCTTAAAGAACTTTTTCAATCTAAATGATTCTGTAAGACAGGTAATCTATTTTACATAGATTAAGAGGTTACTGAAAATTAATCCTGTAAGGTAGTCATCATTAAGGAAACATCAGGACAATAGAGTATTAATCATATGGCTGACAAGAGCAGTAATACACCTTTTATTATTAAAAACTTGCACCATAAAATCAATTCAGTAAAAATATATTGGTGAGATACAAAAAAAAGTTGGAGCAGGAAACAGGGACGCCTCTGTATTTGGCTTTACTCAGGCCAAGTCTTAGTCATCAAACACAAAGTATTTATCCATCAAAGAACCATTCATGCCACAGTTAAAGAAACAACAAGTGCTCATGGAAGAGCTTTAGGAGGAGCAGTCACTTGGATGCTTTGTCCCGAAATCTTTCTCAAAAATGTTGCAGCAGCCAAGTAATTGTTATATATAGCTCCTTATCTGTTGAGTCAGAAAAGAGATTTAGCAGCTGTTTTGAATGTGTAAACCATAGATAACTTTCTCTGACTTCTAAATCATTAATTTAGAGAAAGACTGAGCCTCGACTTTTCAGAAAATTTCACAGATTAACCTCTCCGCTACACCCTAAAAAGCTTTTAAATTAAGGATTGTTAGATGTCTTCATATTGCAGAAAAATAATATTAATATCTAAATGTCAATCTTGGTGTCTATAGAAATCCACTGTAGAATTTTACTTACAGACATAGTCCTATATGGAGAAGAATGCTGCTCATGAGAAGCTAAGAGCAAAAGACAACAAAGCAGTGATCTGCACTAAGCTGTCCTGATCAGTTCTCAGATAGCAGATTTACTGCTGCATGAGCTTTGAGCATCAGAAGAAGTATTCAACACAATAATAATAATGGCCTAATGGCTGATGCAGTCTCCATGCGATGTCTTTTTCATTCTAGGATCAAGCTTCTGGACTGCATTTTGGATTCAAAAGTTCTTCTATCTAGCAGAGCCTGTCTCCAAGATATGAGGAAAATAGTAACTTGGAAAACTTGTTTTCCATTTATGCAACCTGAATTCCTTGAAATGTATCATACTTGCTTGACATCTATTTCAGTAAAACACATATGCTTGTGAAAAAGTTGGAGAATTCTTATGTGTATAAAAAAGTTCTGAAAGGATGCTGCATTATGAATTTATAAACAATTCAAGGGAAAAAAAATCAACAAATGCTTCTAGCAAAGACTATTCATTCAACATAGATCTCAGAGAAGGAAAACTAGGTGATGGAAAATGATTTTGAACAAATTCTGTGTTGAAACTAGATAAATATATGAACATTTATTTTTGAGAATCTTTTATCCAGCTAGAAGAATATTATTCTAAAATCCTCATATTAATTCCACTGGAAACACATAATTTTAATTGATGTATATTCTGAAGGAAGTAGTCATCCATATCACATCACAATGTTGTGAAAATTGATCAGGAAAGAAAAGCTGACCAGGAAAAACAAAGAAAGAGAAACACATATTTTTAAATGATTACAAGCTGCAAAAAAAGTATCCATAATCCCTCTTGAATTTATATCCTAGCTAAAACTATTTTCTTGAACACAGTGAGAGTAAACTGAATATCATTTTTTCATTGGGACAGTAAATCCTTCAATAGTCAAACATTTTAGGTATGATGGCTTGCTGTAGGTACAGCACTGAAAAGAAGCAGTTAATTGTAAGGGATGTTTCATGAATACATTCACCTTGCATTTTGGGGAGGATACGGCCTTTAATTCCTGTCCTAAACAGAAGTGTTGATGCACAGCTAATAAACACGGATGGATAAAATTATCCTTGTGTGAAGAATGTAAAACAATTTGTAAGGCTCTTTGAGATGCTTTGTATTGTGCAATCGGTTGGTCCTTCTTTCTATGTTATTCCCATAAGCATAATCTTATTCCCATAATAGCTTCACTTTATGATCAGACAATGACAACATATATTAGACTGAAGCATGTGGATTGTTTGTGCCTCAGAAGAGAGTGAGTTCAAATCTCTTTTTAAGAGCATTGTTTGATTTCAAGCTGTAGTTTGAATTAATGACAAAATAAAAGCATGCTATTTTGGGTTATGGTGGAAAAAAATGAAAAAAAACCTCCTAACATGGTGTATAGATATAAGAAGAAAATACAAAATGAGACATTGTAGTATGTTGGATACAATATTTTAGATGCCTATTGAAATAATACATCAATAGGACCACAAGCAGGAGATGGAGGAGAAGGATCATCCTCAGTTTCCCACTCTTGAGAGTACGTCCAAATGCTGCATCCAGTTTTGAACATCCCAAGTGGGAAAGAAATTGATAAATTGAAACAAATTCTGCAGAAGGCCCTAAAACTGGTTGGATTTGGAGCACTTGCTCTATGAGGAGATGCTGAGACTGGGCCTTGTTCAGCCTGGAGATGAGATGACTTTGAGGGAACCTGACAGCAGCCTGCCCATGCCAAGATGGTGTGAGCAAGAACACAGAGCCAGGCTACTCCTGTGGTGCACAGTAAGAGCATAAGGCACAGTGGGTTTAGGTTGAGCTAGATAAGGTTGTGATCTGATCTAAAGAAGTTATCCCTTCAAGCATTGGGAAAGGTTTCCCAAGGAGGCTGTGCAGTCCTCATCTTTGGAGATTTTGAAAATCTGTCTAGGTAATGCTCTGAATTCACCTTGATCAAACTTTGAGAGGGAGATTGGACCAGAGAACTCCTGACTTCCCTTTGCACTACAACAGTTCAGTGATAATGGTACTGCAGGGGTCACAGCACAGCACAATGATCTGCTTAGATGTCTAGATAGCCCCACTGATTCCTTCAAGCTTTTGACATTTGACAATCAGATCACAAAGTAAAGGCTATTGGAGCTGTGAGATGGTCTGCTGCAGTTTGAGAATATATGATGGAGATTAAAGATGGATCTGAAAAAAATCCTTAGGTTAAGGAATAAGGAGAAGAGACAGACTGCATATTTCTCCCTGGCAAAAAAAACTCTAACAACCAACCAAACAAACCCAAACCAATACCCAAATATAGCAATAAAAACCAAGTGTAAAAATGTGAAAGCAATTTCATTTAAACTAGAAAAATATTTGGGTATATAAAATGGCACACGAGAGAGATTTCTTTCACACTAACTGCACATCCAACTCTTGGATGTTTAAAGCACTGCCTTAAAAAGATATATCTATACCTCTGTCTATATATCAATATCAATATCTATCTGCATTTACATATTCAAATACTTTCAGAGAAGGAGTATTTGTCTAAAATCTTTCACTAAGTAAATAGTCAAAATATGTTATTATTTTGAGACCTGGGCACCTTGGATTTGTGAAAATTGCCAGAACATTTTTTTCTTCTCTCAAAATCATTTTTAAGAAAAAGTGCTTCAAAAAATTGATTATGTGGGTTTTTTTTCTTTTCTGGTAAATTTTTACCTCTAAAACAACTCATAAAATCCTATTCTTTCCTCAAAAATATGAGCTGATGATCTGAGTATCTGAATGAAACAAATGGTTCGACTAAAATACACATCACATCTTCCTATCATTGTTTCCTGACTCAAACACAGTGGCCAGGACCCATACTTTCTGTGGAAATATTTTTCAGTTTTGCTTAATCCCAAAGCCATCTCCTTTGTAACACCACTGGTATGTGGACAAACCTGTACTGAATTCTGTCAGTGTGCTAAACAAACAAAAATAATCACTTTTCTGGGCTAATTTTTGCTGGTTTCATGAACTGAGTAGCTTGACTTTAGGTTATGGGTACCATAAGGAAGGAGTGCAGGGGAAAAAAGAACAAGTGAAGGCAGAATGAGGCTGTTCTTTCCACTTTCATTGGGAGGTAGTGTCTTTGATTTCCACCATTCTGCCATTTCAGCTGACTCTACCTAAACTGATTCAGAATGCAGGTTTAAGAACAGCCAACTCTGAGTGTCAGCTGCTGCGGCAGGTGAGACTATCCACTTCTACCTAGCCTAGTCTACTCAAAGCATCAAAGTTGTCTCTTTTGATACAATGTTCAGATAAATGAGCATGGTCTTTACATGTTACATCATGTAAATAAACACGTCGCGTTCCTCTCTCTGTATACCATGTTCACCTTATTGCATTAATCACAGAACTAGAACAAAGTAGTCTGTTTGGATGAAAATTAAACACTGCCTTGGCATCTCACTATTTGCCTCAGAGTTTCTTCTTCTTCCTCCAAGTAAATATATTTGTATCTTTCAACCCAATTAATCATGCCAATATGTCTATATGCCTTGACATATTCCTGTGTGACCTGAGCTAGGTGGACCTGCTTCAGTAGGGGGGTTGGACTAGATGATATACTAAGGTCCCTTCCAACTTCTATCATTCTATGATTCTATGTTACTTCTTTCAGAACTTGACAGAGACATTTCTGCTTGAAGACAGGCAAAGTTTCTTTGCACAGGTATCTGTTAATCTAAATAATTTTTATCATGTCAAAACTGCCTTTTTATTACAGTCTGAAATTACACAATTCATTCAGATTCTGGGTTTTTCTCTCTTTTCTGTTCTGTCATGCAGTGAAATTCAAATGATTAAAAAAACGTCTATCTAATTGTTTCTGGGGTAGAAAATGTACATTGAGAGAGTCTCTAAAGCAGTCAAGGAAAAGACTCTTCACATAGATGAATCTAATTTAGCAAGATAACTAAATTTTACAGTCTCATTGTGGTTTTTTGCCATGATAAAGGTCTCTTAAAAAGTAAGTAATGCAGTAAGATGTTTTGGAGACGTGGTCCAAGCAGACTGTTATTACTGAACAATATTATCCTACTACAACAATGGTGTTCAAATGTTGTTTCCCTTACAATAAATGCTTGATATCACAATAGAATTTATTTCTAAAATAGGAAAGATGACAGATTACAAAATTATTTCAGCCATAGTAAGCTTTTAAACTGTATTGCTGAAAAAGCTATGTTGGTCTATTGTTGCTATTTTTCTGATTGTTATTAGTCTGTGTTTGATTTTGGCTGATTAGCTTTATAAAGGCATGAAATGCATTTGATGATACCAGCCAGTGTGTTGGTTTTGACATATGGGTTTATACAGTCTACACTTCTTGCAAGAAGTATTTAGATTTTAAAATAACAGTTGTTAGTAATAATAGTTTAGCTTCAAAGCAATTACACCGAAACATTATTTAACCTAAACAACTACTGTTTCAAATTGCTATGTATTTTAAGATTTCTAAAGTCTTCTACTCCCCAATTTAGAAAGCTGTTAAGCACAACTCTTAAATGGAACCACTAGTACTAAATTCATTGCTGAATTTGGCCTAGAAGTAAAGTACTAATTTCATTTAAATGAGTAATGCTCTGGAGACTGACATCAGCTGGACCTGGATTTTAATAATAATCTCCTACTTATTTCTCCTACTAATGTCAAGTAAAGCAGATTATTGCTTCCTTTATTAATTAATAAGAGCTCTTCGTCTGCTTAATGATGCAAAGATTGTCTCATAGTAAAATATATCCTGTCACTTGAAAAGATATCAGTGATGTTATCCAGTTAGTAACAAGCCCTGACAATTTTCTGGTGCAATAATAATTGACGGTATTGAAACTTGTTTAAACTGTTCCTTGATTCAAACATTCCAAGACCTATTTTATAGGGAACCTAGACATCATACTCTTTTTCTGGAGGGCTCCAAATTACCTTTCTGTTAAACAGGATAGTAGAATGGAAACTATCATAGGCTCCATATGTCTGCCTATAAAGGTATCGTAGCACTACTATTCCACTGATCTCTGTGAGGTGATTTTGAGAGCAGGTCAGAAGATAGGTCAGAGGTAGGGTTTTTTGGTTGGGTTTCTGAACTGATTTGTTTGTTTTTGACTTCATTTATTTATAGGATTCTAAATAATATTGAAGACCAGATAATGCATTCAAATAAATGGGGGTAAATGTATATCCTCATAGTTCAAAATTCTTTTTCTTGATCTTTAAAACATATGAAGATATCAGTACTTCATTGCCAGTCCAACAAAGCAATTAAGCATGTGCTTAACTTTCCTCTCTGCCAGTGCTTACAGGACTTAGTACATAGTAAAGGTCAATTTGCTGCATCAAGACAAGATTGTTAAACGTCCTGAAGGACTCATCTCATAAATTGTCTCCACGGGCTCCTGTATTAGTCAAATTCACATAGTAGTCAGATCTTTTAGAGTTAAAATTATTAACATATTTCATCCCATGACAATTAGCACAGGATATTACTACATTTCATAAACACATTCCCAAATCAAGAGCTATTTTCTTAAACTGCATACACATTTTAAAGAAATACATTTAAAAATAAAGTCCTTAGGTCAAAAAATGCCAATAAGAAATCAAATTAAGCCCATAATTACTATTAACAGAATATATTTCTGCTTGTTTCTTATTATGTACCAGATTGCATTCAGAGCCAGCTAGTAATATACAAATGAGCAACTGTCCATCATTAGGGAATGAGAAGCAGACAGAGAAGTTCAAATGTTATATACTGCCATTTAATTGTTTAGATAATAGAAAAAAACAATCTTCAACATAAAAAGTACTGTTCTGTAGAGGATTTGGTTTGAAACACTTCTGTGGAGAAAAACGTCAGTGAAACAGAAAATATAATTTATTGTTTACAGGGGTTTTGTTTGCTGTTCTATATTCTGAGAAGACCTTCAATTCTTTAGACAGAATTACTTCTTAGTTGAACATTTTCTGTCCCAGAATGTATTGGCAGCAAAACAAAGGTGCATGAGTGAACAAACAGCCATCAGTTGCTAAATGGATAGTGAAGCCCTTGCTGTAGACTATGTCTCATCTATACCTGAGGTAGCAGAGGATTTGTAGCTTTGGTACCTACGTAACCTATTTCTTTCCTTAGAGTAAAAAGGAAAGTTTTCATATAAATACTTTAAATACAAAGAAGGAAGTGGTCTTCCCACAGACCAATATCCTCTCCTCAGGGCTCTACTAGAGCAGAGACTCTATATTATCCTATATAAATAGGATTAATCATACTTTATGACACACTACCTCTCCTGCTGTTGACAGTCATGGGCCTTTGGAAACATAGGTCACCTGTTTCAGATTAGAGGACTTTAAATTTTTTTACAAACCACTCCAGCCTGTAAAACTTTTTTTTAATTGAAATTAATTTCAGAAAGAGTAATACTAGTTTGAGAGAAAACTAACAAACAAATGAACAACAAAATAAATTCTCTCTGAAAAAAAAGGTATAAAAACTAGCTTAGAAATCGGAAAAAGTGGTGTCAGAGTTGAACAAGAGTTGTCTGCTCCCTAAGAGAAAGACAATGGAGAGGAAAGGTAACCCTAGAGCAGCTACTACCATCTCCAATGTCGCTGTCTCTCAGAGTCTGATCATGTTGAGCAGAGCCAGATCCTGTAGTGGGATCTGTCAACAATCCCAGGCATTGCAAGCGATGCACCACTGTCAGGGTACATCTGACAGCATGAAACAGAGACAGAGATTGGGCTGGCAACACAGATAAAAGTGTGCACCTGAGGTCCATTAAGGATTGCTGGTGTCTCTGCTTGGAGTAAGGACTGATAGCCCTGAATGGGGCTGAAATGGGGTAGTGAGCCATGGAAAGGACTGGAGCAAGGCTCCAGAGAAGTTTGGGCTGGTTCAGTGCTCTCAGGACCCTGATGAGTAGAAATAACCACACATAATAAAATAATTATTTCTAACTGTAATAGTAACAGATGTAACAGTAAAACTCTGATTCTAGGTAAAAAGAATGCTAACAGGTATACTTAAAATATAGTGGAAGAGAGTAAAAAATACTACCAAAGTAAAAAAAAACAAGAGTTGAACTTGGATTAAGAACATATTTTTCTAATAGGAGTTGAAGTGTTGCTTTTAGAATGTGTCAGTTGTTTTGTGCATTACTGTCATTGTTATTCTAGCTCAGTTTGCAATTACTTTTGTTTTATATTCTAAAACACTGATGAGATTGTATTCTTGATTTGAATTGTAAGACTGTAAAGCCAGCAAAATATTTGTCAGCATGGCTTGCAGGTGTAATTTCTTTATCTTTGTAGAGTTTCTTAACCATATGAGTGGATGAAATTTCTTGGAAATTCTTAGAAATTCCTACAAACATCTTGAAATGAAAAGTTTCTAGGGATGAAAATGACAAATGTACTTTCTCACAGCGGTTTATTAATGCAACGTCCTCTTCCAGAAAGCCAAGAAATGTGGAAAAGAAAACATCAGTTTTTCACATTAGCCACACATTTCATGTGCTTAGTAATAGTAGCCTTTTCACTTTAAGTGAAGCTACAGGAGAATATATCAGTTTTAATCAAACTTAGGTTACTGTCCCTATGTTTTACTCATGGATTCTTTAACTGTATATGTATAAAGTCATAATTAAAAGAATTTGAGTTATTTAAGTGCTGATACTTTTTGGATGATGTGACACATGTAAAAGAAAAAAGAACAGTAAAAATATACTTATAAACTAATGTAAGAGAGAGTTAATGATTTTGAAAACATAAATACAAGAACTTTGTTTCATTTTCATTTGAAACACAAATTTTCAAGGGTAAAATATGTTTAAGAGCAAATACAAACCAATTTACTGTGAAGAATAATGCCCATGCATGCCATTATTTTTTCCAGAACAGCAGGGGGAAAGAAAATACTGCGATACATATTTCAGGTTTAATGTTAGGGTCTGACACACAGGGTACCAGAAAGGTCATATATTTTCTAAAAACAACAAGAAATATGTATTACTGATTTTTACCTAAGCATTCTTGCAAAGTAATTCTTCTAACAATGCCTTGGGATTTATAAAGCTATACAACAGACGCATAGATATTTTACTCACTTAAGTACTTAATTTCAATTTCAGCTTCTGTCACTGCTATCTGATGAGAGAACATACGTATAAGGATAAATTATCTTCCCTTTGTGGAATTCAGTTCAAAACTGCCTTAGTATTTTCACAGAAACCACTGAGCTTCAGCCACCAGTTGAACAGTAGCACCTTACAGTGTTAGGTTATAACTGACTAAACGGACTACTTGATATCTGATCTGAGTCATGGACAGCTAGGAACAAATGAGGACAAGAAGCACGACATCACTGCTGCAATTCCTCCAGGCCTTGTCTATAAAGCAGAAGGAGAATTTCACTAACAATTACAGGCAAATGCTTTGTAAGGTTTAGGCATTGGTTTGTGATACCTTAAATGTTGTTTAAACACCTGTTTCACTAAAGCCAAACTGAATGTCATTCATTCTGTGCACTGTGAAATTTGGAAACATGAGCTATATCCATCATACGTCTAGAAACTATATAGTTGTATGGATATACACAGGTTAACATTAAATTTACCTACCCAAGTATAACCATTGAAGATCCACCATCAGGAAGCTCAGAGATATTTGATTCACCTAACTACTTGTAACTGAATGTTCACATTTAGCAAAACACGCATTTCTTAATAACAGCAATGCATTTCATCATCCGTTTAAGTAGTTTGCTAAATCAAGACCTCAACTAATCCTCTGCCAAACCCATATTTGGACTCATCTGTAATATGAGGTAAATGAATTCAATTCCATTTTCACAATTAGCTGTTAATACAAACTTGTCAGTTTTACCTTTTTTCTTCAAAAAACTTACTTCTGTAAGTTCACAAGTTCTTTAGAACTGTGTGCTGAGGAAAACTTTAGAGAAATGACATTAAGCAAGGTTATGTGAACTCACTCCATGGGGAGATGTGGATTTCAAGAAAGTTCTTTGTGTTTTTCACAGATTGCTTCCAGTGCTGTGCCTGATGGAGGATTACTTCTCTGTCCCTCTCTTTGGAAAATGTCAAGCCAGTCAAAGTCTCCACTTAGAGAAACAAGGAAATCAACCGTCATGGTTTTATTTTGTTTGGTAGACTGTCGATGTGCTTGAAGTAAGAACAGTCTTTACCCATCCCTACTTTGCTGATATTAAGTAATAACACAGTCATAAAAATAATATCAGATCTACAAAGAATTTTGATTAAATAAGGGCAATTTTCTTACAGATATCTGGCTATTCCCTGTCACCTTCCAAAAAGGCAGCAGTGTTCATAATGATCTTTCATGTTCAGATTGTCCAGCAAAGGTTATCACTACTTATTTTAACATTTTAGTTATGTTATTATCTAATTCCTAGTCCAAATCTTAGAACTAAATCATAATTCCATCTATATAATTCTTATGTAGTTGGCAAGTTTGGTCTTGCTCCTATAGTATCTGACCCCTTCCTCCTTCAAAGCCTTAACTTCAATATGGCTAGGATTGTTGAAATCTCTAAGCAGGCCTCCACATTAAACACTTTACTCCTTGTCTCATCTTTGTATCTAGAATCCATTATTTATGTATAGCTCTTGAAGGTGATTAAAAAATGGTTTATGATGTTTCTTGAGGTCTATATATTTCAAATGCAACTCTGCTTTTGTGACACTGAAAAGCTTTTTACAGTTCTTAAAATTCTGAGAATATGATTCTATGCAATTACAATAGAACTCTTCAGCTCTTGCAAGAAGAATTTAAATAAAAAAGAAAAATACAAATACTCTTTCATGTACATGAATACTGTCAAAAGCTTAGCTCAAACAAATTTACACTTTTAAAATTTCAGTTGTGTATATTTGCATTCTACCTGCATGTAACAGTATTCAAGTCAGTTATTAATTGATATCCTGCTTGCAAATTTTTATTCAAAGGTAAACACCAAAAGGCTGCTCATGTTAAAGAGGGTATTTCTGACTATGAAATATAGAAAGAGCCCTGCATCTTTCTCATGATTCATCATGTGTTAAGGAACACAGTTATTTTGGTTAATGACAAACAGTGTATGCTATCTGTCTAGAGAAGTATGTTACGCGGTCTGTCAGATTCTGTACTCTCTGCTATATACTTTCTGCATGTGAACATGATTATCAACAAAGATTCTAAGAATCTGAAAAACAGTTCTGAGGACAAGACAGAATGGCTACATCTGACATGAGAAAGAAAGAATATGAGAAAACCGGAATCTTTACCATGGCTTTAGAGCATGAAAATCATATAAACCTGCAATCAAATATTTAAAATCTCCTCTACACCTGTTGTAACTTATACTACAGATGTACTTCAAACTCTATCAGATATTTTCTTCATTGCTAGTGTTGCAGCACAAGTTTAAAGCAAAGTTTATTTTTAAGTCCGGTGGGCTATTTCAATAAACTGCAGAAAATGAGTTTATGTGGATGAAATCAAAACATTGTTATTAAAAGTGTTCCGGCTTTTCACAAACGCTTCAAAACCTTTAAGGTCATGCCAAAATATTTCTGTCAATCTGAAATGTGTGACTAACTAACCCCTAGTTTAAAAAATAACAGCCTTAAGTAAGAATTCATTTTTTCTCAAAATTGAAGAATAATTAAAAAAAATAAACGACTTAAAATTCTTAAAATCAAACATTCTGTTACAATCATTCCAATTTGAATGCTTTGAATTGTACAAAAATTTCTGTTCTTTTTTTTAAGAGCCAACCAAAGACACATGACCTAATTTAAGTCCTTCCAGAACTATTTTTCAAACAATAAAAAAGTTGACAAGTTCTATCTCTGCATTTCAAAGATTGTAAATCATCTATTTACATAAAACATACAGTCATCTTCCTGTTTGATATTTGTATTTCCGAAATGAACCTCAAGAAATCTTCTTCTAACTAGCTAAATTTAACCAAGATATCAGTAATCAGAATCCTGTTATCATATAATCTTATTTCCTTTTTTCCCCCTTTTTCTTTGAGGGGAGAGGAGAGTCACTTAAGTCAGATCTATTTTCTCACCATGAACCTTTGACCTAAGATGTGGTTATCTAGGAGTCTCCAGCCCCAACTTACTTTTAAAGGAATGCATTTATCAAAAATCCTTATTTCCCAGAATTAACAGAGTCCTGTTACTTCTATGAGGTTCTACGCACCTCAGTCAGATAAGATATTGGTATCTGAAGAAGTGTTTTTCCATATTGCCCTATATATTGGAAAGAATGGGTGGAAGGTGAAATGTGGTTTAATGCTTTGTGATGTTTTGGCTAGGATAGAGTTAAGTTTCTTCATGGTAGCTGAAATGGGGCTAAGCTTTGGTTTTGCACTGAAAGCATTGTTGATAGTACCAGGATGTTTTAGTTATTTCTGAGCAGCGGTGGCACAGCACAAAGGCTTTTTCTCTTCCTCATCCTGCCCTGCCAGAGAGTAGGATGAGGGTGCACAAGAAGTTGAGAGTGGTCACAGCTGCGACAGTTGCCCCTAACTGACCAAAGGGATATTCCAGACCATATGACATCATGCTCAGCAACAAAACTATGAGAGAGACTGGGGGAAGAGGGCAGATTAGCACTGCACAGGGACTGGCTAGACATCAGTCAGTTGACGGTGAGCAACTGTTTTCATTTGCATCTCTTGTCTTCTTTTCGGTTCCATTTTTCTCTCTCTTTTTTCTTCTTTTCTTTTCCTTATATCATCTGTTGTTGTTATTAAACTGTTGTTATCTCAACCCATGAGTTTCACACTTTTACATTTCCAGTTCTCCACCCCACTGAGGGGAGAGGAGGAGTACATGAGCATCTCTATGGTGCTTAGTTGCTGGGTGGGGTCGAACAACACCACCTTATTAAACACAAACCAAAATGAATGCGTTTACATAATTAAAAGTAATAATTTAGTTATTAGAATCTGAAATGCAGGTCTTTGACTCATTGCTGACCAAATCAAAGTTGTTGCATCTAATTTGTTAGTTTTGGATAAATCACTTTTTTTCTTCTGAAAATTGTTTGACTGGATATGTCTAGATCAGTTTTATTCCTAAACTGATGTCTTTTTACATTAGAGAGTGACTACATATAGAGGCTTTTTTCACATCTTCTGTCATCCTGGTCACTGTGAGGGAGACAATCAGAATTACACTTCTCCGGGGATCATAATATGCAAGGAGACTGAATGTTTTGTGCAGTGGTTGCTTCTTGCAAAGTGGAACATCTTTATTAGATATTATACTCCATTTTAGATTTATTTATTTTTAAAAAATATCATTGAGTCATATTTCTGCTAGCTCTCTGGTAAGGATAATAAAAACTCGAGTTCTTTCACTTTTACCCAAAGCAAACAAATGATATGCATTGTACTAAAGGGAAAAGACACCACTGTGATGCCTGATAATAGAGAAAAGAAAATGCCTCTGGGCATTGTACCTCTAGCATGGTTTCAAAAATGTCTTACACTCTATTTTAAGTGCTCATGCTGTTTTCCTAACAGTGAATCACTTTTGTCAAAATATAGATGATGGTAGTAAAAGACAGTTCTGTTTTCTAAAGGATAATAAGAGTTGGTGGAGGTTATACAGTTGTCGCATCTGATTGCAGCAACCCAGTCAGTCTTTAAAAGTCTGTATAATTCCCACATATTCAGAGACACCCTTGAATTTCAGACTCTTTTCATATTTTCCTGCTGCTTTCCAACTGGCTATCACTGATACTTCCCAAGACAGGCATCTTTTCACCAACCAGACATACTTCCAGCCAACTCCTGCAGCTTGGAGGTCCTTTGCTGTCCCACGCCCTAGCAAATGCCTGAACCCATGGCACTCAGCATCTTGAACTTGCCAGTATGTTCCCCATTGCACTCTGTTAGAAAAAGAGGTCCCAAAAAGGCTATAAAGTCTCAGAGTCTTTCCTCTAACATTTAGTTGTGAAAATAAGTTTAATAAGGATGTCATCTTATCACTTATCTATTCATGAAAAGCTGTCCTCTGATATGCAATGATGCTTCTGAAATAAATTTGCTCACTAGGCAGCTATAGGTAACATCATCAACTGTCTATCTAATAAATGAGCTGTTCATACACCGTAAATGTAGCTCCTCAAGTACCTCTGAGTTTGTGCAAGTTTAAGTACATAAAATCCCTAATGATACATAGTTCAAGGTGTTATGGCTGCAGGTCAATAACCCGTTTAAGAGACATTCAGCTAAGTGACAAGGACATGGAAGACTACAAGGCATAGCATGACAGAAAACAGTGTGAAAAGCTGTCCCAACTTATGGATGGTGCTGTGAGGGATGGCTGGGTGTCATATGTGATTAAGGAAGTGACTGAACCCCACAGGTCGCTGGAGGGGAGCACTAGAAACAGTTTTGGGAGTCTTGCAAGACCAGTTCCATATAGGGCTGAGATTACTTAGGCAACAGTATCATAAATGCCAAGTTTGTGTACAGTCCCAACACAACTGGGAATGATGGAAAAATGAGTAAATAGAGCTGGTTGCCTAGCTAGGCAGAGACTGGGATGAAGAAGGAAAGATACAAGGGTGGTGAAAATTAAGGTCAGGAAATAAGAAAAAGAATAACAAGATACGTCAGTCATGCACTGGTCCTGTCTGGGGGTACTTGTCATCAGCCTTGGGCACAATCATTGCCACTGGAGCAGGACAAAGAAACACACCTGTTTTTCTGAACACGGCACAAGTGCCAGACCCGCTTTGGTGGTTGTAAGGACCACAGAGGATAGAGCAGGTGGACACTGGGAACACGATTGGCACCTCAAACGTTCTGGTATCATCCTATCAGTGACCACTGGAGATCTAGTGTCATCTTGGACTAGATGATCTCTAAAGGTCCTTTCCAACCCTACCATTCTATGATTCTACGACTGGAAACAACACAACACTTCATACCACAAAACAGTGATATTTGCACAAATGTATCAATGATGCATTAAGGCGTAAAACTTTCTACTGGTTCTTGACAGAGAACAAATGAGGAAGGAAACAAAACATATTTGAGAACAGCAATGGATATAAACTAGTCAGTTCATCAAATACAACCTGCTGACATGAACAAACTCCTTTACAAAAGTCAGATGCTGAGATGAATAATGTAGGCTAGGACACTACTAATTTGTATGTCAGCACCACCAGTTGAGTATCATTAAATCTCCACAAATATTTCAGAAAACGATAGTTTGAAACTACTGCCACATGGAATAGTCCAATGCTCTCCATGACTTCATCAAACCAGGACTAGGGAGATAGAGCTTTTTTCCTTCGAATGTGTGACTGTGGCATAAAACAACCTAAGATGCTCCCAGAACCATTGCATGCCTCTCAATTATTGCTAGAGCACAGACCAAGAAAATGCTAAAGCGGATGTTTCTCATCACCAGATACATGATGCCTAGATATTTCAACATCACTCCACTATGAAAGCAACTGGAGATTTGAGGGAGGGAGTTGTTGTTTTGGTGAGGTTTCCTGAGCAACAAACTTGAAATCTCCACTTTTTTACTTTATAGCCCCTCAAACTATTCCAATTTCCAAAAAGACACAAAGTCCTAGATCAGTAGATTTTCAGCTCATATTCATGGAATAAAACATGTATACAGGTCTGGAGTTTTTTTTGAAAGGAAGTTCCCGACTTGCTGGGTGCATTTCAGTCCAAGTATAATCAAAAGAATTATAATATCTGAAGGTATAATATTTATATTTGCATCCTTACCCATTTAGTTTACCTTTTTTTTAATGTTTAAACTGTTTATGTTGACATATGTTTAAATATGTCAAATATTTATCTCAAACTTTGTGTTACATCTCCTCTAGGCAGACTTCTGGGGTCAGTTTTAACTTTTTAGAAGAACTGATATAAAAGTTGTGCCATCTTGTCTTCCTATTTTAAATTGACTATACAGGTCCATTAATTTTACAGCTTTGTCTCTGAAATCTCTGGGTTTATTTCTATTACTTATTTTTTCCAGCTTACACACAACACAAGAAGATAAAACTCATAAAAATTGCTTATGGACAGTGTGTCCAGAAAGATATGCCAAAACATTTACAGGAACAGTTTCTGTCTGCTGACCCTGAAGGAAACTTGATTAAGACAGAAGGCATTCAAGCACACATCCTATACTGTATTTGTTAATGAGTCAGAGAGCCTCATATTGATCTCTTTGCTCAAAACTACACTACTTTTGCAGTACGTACTGCAAGAAGAGACAGATGTCATTTAATAGAACAAATCATATATGTACGTGTCTGCATGTACACATTCACATACACAAGAAACAGGGAGACGAACTACAGAAATCTTAGATGAAGAACAATTTTTTTTATCTGAAACTTCATGGTTTCAAAGGAATACTAGTGAATGTTACTAAACAGAACTCACTAGACAAACCTGCAGGTGTTAGTAACTGACAAAATAGCAAATTAAACTCGTTCTGATGGAAACGTAGTGTAAGAGCTGCTGAGAGAATTAGAAAATAAAGGACACAACCAGTGACATTAAATAATTAGATGAAAAGGTAAATAGGATATAATTTTGCTCATTTGCAAGAATATTTTTTGTCTAGTTTTGGAAATAGGGCTTTTACCCCATCTGCAATTTGTTACTTTTCGAAGAAAATTGACAGCTCACAACACAAAATGGTCCATTCTAAATTAAAAGGCCATTACATACTTCATAAAAGGATGCAAAAATTGAGATGTACACACATTTGTCCTGTCTCTTGGTGCTCCTTCTGCATTTGATTGTTTGTGCCTACAGTCTCTGTGGTTTCTCTTTGCCATCCAAATATTTATTTATGCTTGTGAGAAATAGCCAGTGGTTGGTGGGAATAGCAATTGGTCCAGGAAGAGAGTGTAATTGCTCTAGGTTTGCCAGCTGGAGAGGCAGAGAATTAAACGAGCCAACAGTGTGTCAAGAGAAGACAGCAAAACACAAAAAAATATCCAAAAGGAGGTGAAATAGAAAGAAGTGGCAGGGCAAAAGCTGCTGCTGCTGCAGAGCTTGACAAGCCTTGTGGCTTGTACTTGTTGTTGAAGTTCTGCTCTGTAACAAAATGTATTGTCATATCTGTGAAAAGTACTGCAATTTATAAGCTAACCTTGCTGCACAAGCCAGTCCTGTGACAGTCTAATAGACATCACTGTCAGGGGAATTATTTAGTCTAGAGAAATATGGTGTATCTAGCAATAATGGAACTTAGATTGGGACATATCATATGCTATTATTCCATTTAACATCCTAAATAATCTCTATCTTCTGGTGTTTTCTCACCCTTCATTATTAGTGGACTTTTGTCAGCCGTCCAATCTATGTATATTCAACTCTTCCAATCTTCCCTCCTGAATGATCTCTCCACCTCCCTAATTATTTTTAATCCTCTTCTCTGAAATCTTTTCACTATTTTTCTGGCAATGAGACCCTACACTTAACACAGCATTCTGAATTTAGTCACACTGCAGCTGTACAGAAAACAATATTCTCTGTGGCAAGACACCTGTGAGAAGTGAGCCTCAAATTACATTAGCTACTTTTGCTCCAATATCACATTGTATACTCAATACAGCTGAGCTTGCAGCAACTGTGAACATGACATTCCTTCCTACATTTCTGAGGTGTTAATCCTTCAAAGACTAACATGGTACTCAACATGGAGTATGGAAGGGCTGTACTCAGTTACTACAGGCAGAGAACTGCTGTAGGGTGGGGAAGACGTGAGGGCAGCAGCTCACTGGGGCTAGAATTTTGTTTTTTCGTACCATTTGGGAGCTACTCAGGAATGATTATAGGAGCAAATTATAGGCATTTCCAGTTGTTACTGTGTCATCAGCCATTTACTGCACAGTGCATATCTGACCAGTACTAGCATCTTACTGTTGTTACACCTTTTACCAGGAACCTTGACCCACCTTTGCAAACACCTCTCTCAAAACTCCTTTAGCCTATCAGGGAATTTAACATCCTACAAAAGCAACCACCTCTCTTGGATACTTGCCAACAGAAAGCTCTGGTAAACACTCACTTGCTTCTTGCAAAACCTTTCCATTGTTAGCTCTAGGAACCAATTCCATTGGATCATTCCAGAGGATCAGATAAATTATAAAAACTGTTCATTTGTGAGTCAGTTTTACACATCAGTGTCAATATTTTTTGACAGCTATCAATACTTTTGGTTACTGAGGAGTCATAGTTTTTTTGTTTTCCATGAGCAATAAAAACTTGGTAGCTGCCTGCAATACCTTCTGCTCCAGTATTCTGTCTTTCTGTCAGCTCTTGCTGGGAAGATGTCCTAAATCTGCTCTAATTCTGTTTCCTAATGACTAACTAAACTACTTCAAAAACAAAGTAAGGTGTGCAATTATACATTCATCCTACTTGTGTCCTACTTGTTCCTTTTGCCAATGAAATGTTGCTCTGTCTGAGAGCATGTAGAACTAAGCACCAGTCCTCATGAATCACTCATACGTACTGTTCTTCATACCATGTATCTTTGAATCCATTACTAGACTATTAAAATTCTGCAGTGAATGTGCAGAGAAAACTGAGTATGCATCACTAAACTAAAAACATAGCTCTTTGTCCATAGATTCATATCAGTTTCTGCAACTAATACATGTGATTCTGAAAAAAACCATACAAGCCAGAACATTCAAGCATATCTATTACACTGAATTCTCTTCCCATCACACTACTGAAACCTTAACAATACATAATCCTGGACATCATGACAAACTTTTTTTTAAAGCAACTTCTATTCATGTGAGAAAATAGCTAGACTGGATTGTCTATACATTTATACTTTTTTTCCTTTAATTATCCTTAAATTGATGTTCAGATCTTGAAACTTCATATGTGTAAACTCCCAAATCCTTACTGAGCCCTTGCTTGCTGCTGAATCCTTTGCTGATCCTGAAAGATGTTATTACTCAGTAGCCAAAGCATCAGCAATATCAGTATCTTACGAGAATTTTCTGCCCTCACCTGCAGATAAATTCATACATATTTTAAGAATTTAAATTAATATCCAAGGTACTGATGTCTTGTCCTGAGACAAAACTAGTCTGTAAATAAATTTTCATGGGTTTAGCTTTGTCCATGTGAGCTCCTTGCCAGTTTCCAACAGCGCTTTCATATTCTACTTTACAATCTGAATGACCTGATGAATGAACAAGTGCTATCATTTCTAAGTTTTGCTGACTGATGCTATAAAAGGACTTCTCTCACTGTGGACATTGTGAATTTATCAGTGAAGAAGATGAATGAATTAGATACTATGACGGCTTTAGCTGATCCTCCTCACTTCCATTATCCTCTGCTTATGCACTTCTCTCTCTATCTGACTTTAGTACTGGAAATTGCACAGATCTGGTGTGGAGTGCCTGAACTCTTCCCTAAATCCTTTAAGACTAGAAAGAAATTGCTGAAGGATATGTGTATTTTCCTTGTCCTTTATAAACCACTGCTTACTTACATCACTACTGCTGTAAGATTCAATTAGTACCATTAGCACAAACCTTATGCTAAGTAGCCAAGTCAAATATCCCAGCATTGATTTCAGACCATTTTTCAAGTCTGATTCTGATCACACAATCTTCTCTTTTCAAAAAAAGTGTAACATTAGTTAAAAGATTATTCTGTTCTCAGTAAAATCTCTGTCCTTTCATTTGCCTTTGATAAGACATTAGGTCTGGCTGTGGTTGAGGAGGCAGTCATAAATACCTATCCCAAGGACACTGCATGTGTGAAATTGAATCTGGCTGGCTATGTTGGTCACGCAAAGTCTAGCTCTGTAGTTGCTCAGCTCTTTTGGCTAACATTCACATTCTTGCTGATTTATATCCTCAGTGACAATATCTACCTCTATTTTTCAATTGGACTCTGAGTGCACCTCAGTCTACTTAGGGGACAAGCTGGAAGTACTTTGAAAATTTAATTTGTTTGGAAGCCTTCCTGCTTTTCCATCCACAAAATAATTGATTCACAGGTTTGTATTATCCCTTGTATCCAGCTTTGCTGCAAATAAAAAAATTAATCTAGAGGCATTCCTCCTGCAAAATTGATTTTAATCAAGAAGTGATTTGTGGCTGCATGTAAACAGTATCAGGTAGGGAAGGGATTCACAGTGTTCATCCTGTTCCACATATGGGAGCACAACATGAACATCATCATCATGTGCTGATCCACAGCGGGCAAACATTGCTGCACACAGATGTTCTTTTGTGAATTGTTTTCACTACAAGTGTGCTCCTTGGTTATCTGAGGAAGCTGGAGGAAAAAGCTACATGGCAACAAGCAGTCTTGGCAAGCTTCCTCATCATGGTTTTTTTTGGTGGTTTTCTTGTTTTCTTTTATTTGTTAGTTTAAACAGATACTTCAAAGGTGAATGCATACTTTAGAAGTGCTTATAGTCATATAATTTTTACTCCTTTTTGATTATCTACCCTATCTCCAGCCCGTAAGTGGAAGTACTTTTAGGTCATGCAATTACTTTTTCACGAGAGATCAAAACGAAACTCACAGACTGTCTTGTTTCCGAGGTGGCAAAGGTTACAGTGTGAGGTAGATGAATTGGTAAGAATATGCTACCCCCAAATTCTGGTAAAGTTCTGTTTCTCTTTAGAAAAGAGACCATCTTTTTTGAGACCATTGCTTTCAATAGAATATGATTTCTTCTTAAACTTCATGCCTTGCACTAATGTATTCACTTTCTCAAAAAGTTATTTAATTTCTCATAGTGAAACTTGAGTGAAAAAGAACTTCATGTAATGTTACTGGCCCATGGTTAAGATCTTAACAGGTTAAGATCTCTGAATCTGTGATAGACTTTTATCCTCTGTCCCTCATAATAAGTAATAACTTGTCATTACTAACTAGAGAACTCATCATTGAGCTGTTACCTGTGGTAATAATTAAATCATTGGGTAATCATTAGTTTCCTGTACATCATTGTGCAAATGTCAGTGGGAAGAACACCCAGAGATACATGTACTTCCATGAAAAGTATTAGTAGATGTTAAAATTGTCAGATCAATTCCCAGCAGAAAATTACAAGAAACATGAAACTCAAGTTATGGTAGCTGATAACTCATTGTTACATAGTGCTGGTTTTGTGGGGGTTTTTTAATGAGTGATCCAAATTCAGACAGAGTGCATGTACAAGATTGGGCTCTAGAGACTCTTAATTCTAATCAAAGTTTAGATATTGTCCAGATAGAATTGCTTTGAAGTAGCAAAGGTGGAAAAAAAATAAAGGAATTGTAGTATTTTTTATTTTTAAGATGATGTATGAATGATAATTTCTGACAATTAAAATTGGAAGTTTGTGTTCATTTGTTTCCTAACTTGTTTCATTTTCTTTTTGTTGTTCTCACAACTAAAAATTCAACCCCCCATATAGCTTAAAAGATGCTTTAACAACGAAAAAGTTCATTAAGACAAGATCTTTGAAGCCTACTGAAGACTGAGGGGTTTTTTTTTGCTATGCCTTTCTTTTTGTCTCCTTATATCTAACAGCTGACAAAAGTGAGATGCTTATTAGATAGGCTTAAATCTTCTCAGCTGTAAATATTTACATAAGCCTCATAATTAATGTTTTGATGAAACTCTCTCTTTTAAAAAATTCATCATTTCTTCCTCCTTCAATAAAATGTGTATATTTTCTGAGATACCTAGTAAGGGTGATATTCGCAAGGTTAACTCAAGACTGCTGAATTTAATCTCATTGAGTTCCATGTCCTCACTAGAGAAAGGCTCCTTTAGAACATGACTGAGTACAGAGGAAGTTTCAACTACAAATCATTCTTGCTTCAACTACAGGTGGACAAGGTTGGAAGGAGATGAAGCAAGATACCTTATATGAATAGTTCTGAAATTTCGGGCACTCAAAAGAATATTACTACCTTTTAGACACTGAAATTATTTGCAAGATGACAGTTCTCTGGGATACTTTAAATATGTTTTAAATACTTAATATAGTAACACAAATCACAGAGCCACAGAATGGTAGGGGTTGGAAGCTTGTCCATTCATGAAACTGTGCCTTCATCTTGAAAAACTGTTACCTGATCATTGCTTTATCTTTTTTACCCAAGTGACATTTTAATGCAGCAGTTCTAAAAATTCAGATTAAAATATGGGTGCATAAAAGTTAATGAGAGAACTGACATTTAATTCCCAGTGGATCAGGAATGTTTTCTAAAGGATGTGATTTAGTTAATACATACTTACTGTGAATTACATGTGCTGTTTTGTGCTGGGCTTACCTTGCCTGGCTTCTGAACATCCATCCAGATGTTCTCTCATTCTCTGTCTTGAGGGTTTTCTTCTTCTTTTTTTTTCCTTGTTTTCTTCACAGATATAACTGCAGCCCCTGTGGTCACGCCTACACTATCTTGGGTACTGACAGCACTGGGGTAGTGGTGAAAAGAATTATGGTAGTCAGATTACCTTCAAGCATCTCCAACTGTCTTTTATAGGCACTAGCAGGTTTCTGTAGTTTAATTGCTTTTGGCACTTCAAATAACTACATGACATCTAGATTGATGCTATCTATATATGTATCCATTGGTACTCTGATGTTATGTACTGCCCTGTCCAAATATTCATGGTAATTGTATAACCTTGACATTTTTAACTTGATGAGAATTTTTACTTTTAAAAATATAGGGGTATTGCTTCTTAGAGAAAAGCTGTACTTCTCTCTCATTACATCCTCATGAGGTCAAGAAATACCTTTAAGGACTTTAAATGTCAACATCACAGAGGAAGAAGTAGGGTGCAGAAGCGTGACTGTTTAACTGGGGTCAGCTGTGAAGTTTTTAGCAGAACAGCATCTCCAGATGAAAGAAGAAAGCCTTAATCATTAGGTTGTCCACATTCTTGTCGATTGATTGTTTCAGTAAATAATTTCTTACAACTATCATATCAGAACCATGTATATCTGTGATGGATTTTTTTCCCTTGTAACTTTCACTTGTGATATAACATCTACTGATTCCATGCCGGATAGGGAAAATTTTTGCAATAAAGACCTTTAGGATTCATTCTCATATTTTTAGAGCTAAATAGCAAAATTATTTAATAAAGATTTGCCAGATAAACTTGATTGCTTCTGTGACAGAATTATTAGATTAGTGGATAAAAGAAAAGCATAATATGATATGCACTTCCAATTAATTAAGGAAAACATTTGATACTGCATTCTATAAAAGTTCTTCACTTGAAATTAATTTAAATCGGCTTGAATATGAATGTTATCATGTGGAATAACCACTGGTGGAAGACAGTAAACAAAGGGAAGGGGTGAACTGCAAAATAGTGACTTAGTAGGAAACGACTGCTGGCTTACTGCCAGAGAAGGAGGTCAGGTATATTCTGTTCCTCCACTAATGACTTAGAGGAGAGAAAGAAGAGTACATTAATTAATTTGCAGAGGATACTAACTTGGGAGGAATTATAAAGGCTAAAGTACTATGAAACGTACTCTGCACTTTAATGCAGAAGATGAATTCTAAACAAAAGCTAAAAAGTATCAACAAACAGATTTTATGTAGAATTTTCCAAAATCCAATTTTTGTTATATAAGCTGCAGTTCAGCAAAATTCTTATGCATATTCTAAGCTCTCACTTGCTTCAGCATGTGTTAATCATGAGCTCACACGTCGTGTGGAATTATGAAGCAGATAACCACAGGTCTAAGATAAAATTTATGCTTAATTTCTTTGCTGATATAAATTCCATAATGCACAGATGAAACCTAAGAATAAACACATAAGAATATTAGAAAGACATAAATATGACCTGCATTAATCAGCTTTCTACTTTATGGCATAGGTTATTACCTGGAAATAGGATTGGGGACAAAAAGCATTATTTAATTTACAGTGCCAGGAATCACAAGTAAACCTTTGTCTCCTCGAACAGGCTTCTGCCGCATGTCCCCTTTTCTCCCCTTTTTCTTAAAATGAACTGGAGTGAAAAGTAATTCTTCACTGAAGAAGTGACTGTGCAGATATAATTTTTGAATCAGCAAACAGAACCTTTAGTCTGTTCATAATACATAAAATATGAACAGTAAATGTGAAGACAGATGGCTAAAAAAAAAAGACACAAGGACTTCTGAGGGATCAGTGAGGAACATATTCTGAAAGTCTTCTTCAAAGCACATATATGCAACCAAATCTAGATGTAATCTAGAATACAAATGTATTTCAATACCTTTTAGCATAAGTATTGCAAATCACCAGTAGGCTGAGATGCATTTTTGTAAAAACTTTATAGGTAATTTTGTGTATTAGAAAACAATTTATGACTTTTCTGACATATTTAAATAAGAAGTACATAGTATTTTAGCAAGTGGGTGTATTTTTTAATGAAGAGCTCCTCAACTTAATTTGTAATATTTTTTTATTTCCTTTAATGTACTCCCTTCTATTCTGTAGGTATAATTTTAGTCCCTCAGAAATACAAGGAAAATATAAAGAAAATGCCAAGAAATACAGAAGTATTAGACACTTTCTAGCTATATGTTAGTGAGCTATTAAATAATTTTCTACTTTTTTTTTCTAAGTATTTTTAAATACATTTTTTTCAGCTATTTTCACACATAAACATTGCTTTCAATCACCTAAGTGTCAAGATAGCAAAAGTATCTTATTTTGGAAGATAAGTCAAAATACTTTATGAAACAATGAATGTAGATGTAACTTCTTAGTCTTGTAATTCCTTCCTCTGCATTTCTTTCTTTCCTTTCAGCATGCAAATTTTCCTTGTTTTCCAGATGCAGGTTTCAGTTTTGTAAATATTTACAACTCTACCTTTTCTACCATGAATGACCCCACTGAAAAAAAAGAAAAAGAAAATTAAATGAATACATCATTAGGTTGTGTGTAAGTATGTTGAAGGCTGAGGGCAAACTCATCATTTTAATTAGCATTGCAAACACTTTAATCACCATTGGATTCATTTTTCAAATACTGTTGAATTGAAGAAGTTATCCACATTATAAACAAAGTGAATGAACTACAACAAAAGCACAGATATATAAGGGACAAAAAGTACATTCTGATGAGATAAACTAAATTAGCATTTAATAACATATTTTCACTCATAATTAATGAGAGTGGAAAATGGGGCAGTTACCTACTAAATTACCCAGATGTTTCATCACGTCAGGTAACTGGATAATTAGAGTCTTACATTCACTCATGTATACCTTTACGTAATAGTTGTTTATTATTGTTAAGTGTAGATTAGCCCCTACCACACACTTTCATTTACACATCAGGAACTGTTTTATAGCCATTCTTTATTCTGTAACTGACTTGGGTTATTCTGACTGTTTATATATTTAAAACATCTTGTATCATTGAATTACAATAATTTAAAAGCATTTTAACGTTCTTTGTTTCAGCTGTGTATCAAAAACCTTGACTCTTTCACCTCCTGATGTAAATGTGTTATTTCTCAATGAATTACGCAGCTTATGTTGATGTCATTCAGCTTCAATTGCTTCATAGTTTTTAGGATTTGCCATCACATCATAATAGACACAAGAGGTGGGTTTGTTGACAAAAATTCTTGAGATTTTAACTGTAGTAATAGGTTAATGAGAATGACCAACATGTCCTTGCAGCCCAGAAAGCCAACGCACCCTGGGCTGATCAAAAGAAGGTCGAGGGAGGTGATTCACCTGCTCTACTCCACTCTCATAAGACTCACCTGGAGTACTGAATTCAGCTCTGGAGCCCCCAGCACAAGAAGGGCATGGAGCTGTTGGACATAGTTCAACAGAGAAAGGCCACAAAGATGATCAGTGGGCTGAAGTACCTCTCCTTTGAAGACAGGCTGAGAGTTTGGGCTGTTCAGCCTTCAGAGAAGGCTCCAGAGAGACCTTATAGCAGCCATATCCATAAAAGGGGCTTATAAGAAAGCCAGAAGGGGACTTTTTTCTAGGGGCATGTAGTGATAGGACAAAGGGTTATGACTTCAAACTGAAAGAGAGTAGATTTAGCTTAGATATGAGAATGAAGTTCTTCCCTGTGAGGGTGATGAGGCATTGGAACAGCTTTCCCAAAGAGGCTGTGTGTGCCACATCCCTGGCAGTGTTAAAGGCCGGGTTGGATGGTCTAGTGTCAATCGGGTCTGGTGGATGGTGTTCCTGTCTTCATGGCAAGGAGGCTGGAACTAGATGATCTTTATGGTCCCTTCCAACTTGAACCATTGTATGATTATAATTTCTCTGGTGTTTTTTTCCTGACAGAAAGCTGTGGTGGTTTCTAATTTAACTCCTCTCTGCCAGTTCCTAAAAAAAAAAAAAAAGGGAAACTCAATCTTTCACATTGTTGCTGTAAAACCTCTCTCACAGTTTGTTTTGAATATAGAGCACCGAATAGAGAGTTGAAAGATAGATTTGCTGTCTTTCATGTGAGTAAAATATAAGAAGTAGCAAACTTTTTCCAAGTGGAGATTAGTTAATCTTTTGAGAATCCTTTAAGAGGATGAGCATCCATTGTTTAATGTAATCTGTATCTAAATACCACGGTGACAGACTCATTAGAATTACCAAAAGCATATATGTATATCCATTCCAACACTTATGTTGACCTTTTGGAAGTCTAATGAGGTGTAATGAAATTAACTGACACATAGAATCATAGAATCCTTGGGGTTGGAAGGGACCCTTAGAGATCATCTAGTCCAATCCCCCTGCAGAAGCAGGGTCACCTAGATCAGGTCGCATAGGAACATGTCCAGGTAGGTCTTGAAGATCTCCAAGGAAGGAGCCTCCACAACCCCTCCGGGCATCCTGTGCCACTGCTCTGTCACTCTCACGGTGAAATAGCATTTTCTTATGTTTAAGTGGAACTTTTTGTGTTCCAAAAAACACGTGTTGTGTCACATAAGTGGCAATGAGTGGAAAAAAACATCAGTAAAGATAGCATTGAAGTCCCTACAGAGAACAATGAGGAAATAGCAGAAGCAATAGGAAAGAAACTGGCACAGTTAGTTTCAGTGGTTGTTTTCAATGCCAGAGGGAATGAGAAAATTAAGGAGGAGGTCTTCAGAAACAGAGATAAAGTGCAGAGCTGAGAAAAAGGAAGAAGAAGAGAAATGGCAGTTGGGAGGTCAAGTACCAAAGAAACTATTGTGCTTCCATAATAAGAGAACAGCAGAGAGTTCAGCAGTTAAGAGAAAAGCAATGAGCAGATGATGATTCCATTTTTAAGAGATTCAGAAAGTTTGACTTTTTCAGATACGTACAGAAACTGAACACACTTGGAACTTCCTACAAAGACACATTCTGACTATATGTTATTTTGGAATGCAGTATTTGGAAAAGACATTTAGGAACTTTGGTTTTTTCCCTAAATTTTCTCATTTTTTGTTTCAATAAAATTGTGTTGTGTCAGCGAAAATATCTTCATTATCTCTTGTGAACACCCGTGTTTTTCACTAATAATGATAGAACCTCACTAGGCCAAAATCTTATACGAACTGAAATAAATGAAAGATTAAAAAGGTGTGTTTATATTATAACTTATTCACGGAGTGTTGTGTTAAACCCTAAATCATTTTAGAGATAGTTAATTATAGGAACTTTTGATGCTGACGGGGGGAAAGAGGAGAGGGAAGAAGAAAAGGAAAATTTAATTTCTCATCATTAATAATTGTTAGAACCAATTAAGATGGTAAGGTTAGATTGTACACAGAATGCATTATTTAAAGAAAATCTATGATATATGCATACAAAATTTAGTGGAAAGATATGTAAACTAGCTCTGAACATGATAATAGGCTTCCAAACAGGGTGAACATGGTAATGGGCTTCCAAACAGGGTGCAGTAAAAGTTCAGAGGGACCAGCTCAAATCCCATGAGACACCTGCATGGGACTTGTGGGGAAGGAAAGAAGGATGGCAATTGGCTAAGTAAGTGGGGCAAACCACCAAAGCATGGAAGTGTGATTCTTAGCAGTTTTTTCTTAAAAAGTCTACACTGACAACTCCTTGGCAAATTTTTGCCCATCAAGTCTTAATTTAGTTATGAAGGTTGCTTCTGTAAGTGGCTGAAGAGAGATTCCTCTGTGTGGCTATTTAAGCTACAGAACTGTCTGAAATGTTCAGTGCAAATTTTGGACTGCTGGTCGGTACACTGGCTTACCAAATCCTCTCATTAGTCCTTCATTTGCTCCAAGTTCAGGTTAGCGGTACAAGGAGAATAGGTCCAGCATAAATGAGATCAATTGATTCTTTCATGGTAGTAATTTTCTACGCTGTCTCTAATTTTATTGTCTCAGTAAAATCAATTGAGAGAGACTGCTTCTTTTAACCTTTCATATGAGGCAGATTGTACTCTCACTAATGGTTCACCTTCTATAATGGGCCATTTCACAAAGCTACACAGCTTTGTGGATGATGCATTAAACAGCTTGAGGCAACTGCTGGTACCTCTCATGTATTGGTTTGTGTGACTGTCAGATACATTTGTTCTCATCTTCCAAAGCTCCTGAAATGGCTATCTGATCCTGCTTACACTGATGCAAATTGCAAAGTACTCTACAGAAGTCAGTGGTAGTATGCATGTATAAAACTGGTGCACAAGTTATAGCCACAGTGTGATGAATCCCTGCAGTCTGAGCTAACAGATATGGTCTCTTGGAGGTGTTCCTAGTAGACCTAACAAAAAAACAGTTCCACAGAGAAGTTTGTTGTTTAAAAAAAATATTCTGTTGCAACTGAAGTATCCTATAAGAACCCGTTCATTTTCTTCCATACTTCCTAAGGAAATAAGTCAAGATAAATCACATTTGGTTCCCTCTTGATAGTTAAAACCAGTCACAATTTTCTGGCTAAACAGAGCTTTGTCATTAAGTGCCAATAATTGAACCTGAAAAGTCTCTTGGGAAATATAATAGATTTTAAAACATTTCAGACCATTGAAGACAGGATCTAATTGCATCAGATGCCAGAACTCTCACACATTCTAATGATGTCAGATCTGTCTTAGCTAAGAGACCTAGTAACCTAGGTTTTGAACAGCCTACTTTGTAAGACTACCTTGTTATTCTATTTAGATTCCTTGCCATGAAGCCAGAAAATGGGCAACTGTTCTGATTAAAGATTGATTTCTGGATCCATCCTAGAGTCCCATAGTCTTCACAGGTCAGTCTGTCATAATTTTAGGTTTTGAGTCCACAAGAATCTCAAGAACATAAAAATAAACTACTCCTACACCTCTTTCCACTCACAATTGACTTTTCATGGTAAACTTTGAGATACCTGACTTATTTGGCTCAAAATAAAATGTCAATCCTGCATATCAACCAGTGATGAGGAACACCATTTTCACAATATAAAATCATTTTTGCTTAGAAATGCACGAAATATAAAGGCATGATATATTTCTAAAATACATTTTTTTCATTTATTTCATTTTGAATATAGTTTTGACATAATATAATGGCTGAAACCATTAAAACAAAAAATACTGTTGTGTTTCTGAGTATTTTTCTTTATCATTCTCATTCTAAAAGGAATTAGAGCTATTAATTTTGTTTTACTTTAATTTTGTATAATTCTGCTTTAGACCAAATGGATGTTCTTTTCACCAGGTAGCTAAATAACCTTTCATTTTTGTGCATGTTAACTTCTCCATGAATAATTCTGTATTATTTTCTTGAACGAAGTTCTGAGAATGAATTGACAAGTGTGCATCTGTAAATCTTGCTTGCTTTCTCCTTGTAGTTATTTGGTCATATTCATTTTGTGGCGCAGGTGTCTAATTGCTTTATGATTTAAAGTTTTCCCTGGATTCTCTGAACACTGACTGAGCTTCTCTGACAGTTTGCTTTGGACTGATAAACATACTAGATTAAGCTTTTACTTGCCACCTGAATAAAAGGATAATGGTTCTGCTATGAACACTAGGCCTCTTGCTGCTTCAATGAACTGGCATGCAAAAATGCTAAAATACCTGTAGAGATCTGAGCTCTAATTCAACAAGCAATGTAAGTACCCAACTAATATTCAGCTTGTGAATTACCATTGATGTCCTAAAGTTATTTACTGATTATTTTACAGACTGAATTATCTCAAGATGATATGGTCTTGAATTCAATGTGAAAAATAGAGGTTCTACAATGAGATGAGAAGCAGAATGAAAAGTATGTATAGAAACCCTGAGGACAAAACTGAGCTCTCCGAGTTCAATTTATTTATCAAAATCCTGTGCTGATTCTCATCACAGGTAATGCATTCGGGTGAAATACTCTTTGGCTTTACAATTTTGAGTGTGGTTTTGGGTTCTGTAGTACTCTAGCAGTCTTTCCTTTGTGACTACTGAATCTACAAAAAGTTGCTATAGAAATGAGCAAGGAATGAGTAAATGTAGCCTATAAGAACGTCACACATTAAAAGTACACTTTTAGACTTAATTAATTTTTTTGTAGTTCTTCCATTCACCATAGTCTTTTAAACAAGCAAAGTTGACATATGCAAAAGAGAAAGAAAGTATTTCTACGTAGCATTGATAGGATAGTGTCCAGTTATGTGGCTCTTTTAATAAAACCCTGGAGATACATCAAACATAGCCAGTGAAAAAGATTCAAGAGTATACCGTGAAGGGATAAATGCTTACCATAAATAAGGTTGAAGGATGTTTTGTCTCTGTGTTTACATTCTCATATCTAACCAGTTGGGAATTGGGCAAAGGTATAACTGTAAACAAAGGCTGCAGTTAGACAACTGTTATGAAAAAATTCAGGCAAGGTGATTATATACCACTTCTATTTTGACAGTAGTTCATGATTAAGATCTTCCTGTGATAAGCTACAGATGCTAGGACAGATGTGTATTCTTGATTTGCAATTGACCAGATGCATTTTGCTGTATTTAATTTAAACAACCATAAAATTTCACAAATTGACTGCAGGAGAGGGAACAAAATGATATCATATAATGTTCCTTACTTGAATGCTTGTGGTGAATCTTGTTGAAAGTCAAATTTGCTTTCTGATTCATCAGCTAATCAATTCCACTTCTCCCCAGCCCTCTGCTTGTACTGGCCAAAAACCTCAAAAAACCCAGCCAAAAAGTAGATTTTTTTTTTTTTTTCCTCTGCAGCATGGTTTGCCTGCTAGGATCATCTGGGCATATTTCACATAATCAGTCTTTTGGCATTACAGATGTCTAGGAAACATGTATCACTTCAACTACATCCAATGTGCCTCACACACATTGTAGCACAATTTGATTCTAAAGACTAAAATCTTCTAGTTTCTTTCAGGTTATTGTTCTTAAAATAGCAATTCCTCGATTCACTTTACTGTGTGATCTATCAATCCTATCCAGTTGTGCAAAAATGGAATTTGAAGGAATTGAAATTAATAAATATACTCTGGGTTTTGAAATGTCCTCTGAAAATTTCAGCATGCCAGTAGAAGACATTTCCACTGTTGTCACTAATGGTTCCTTGAGTGATGTTCAGATTGCACTTTTCTTCACCAAACTGCAAGAATGGACTCAATCTGTTTTCCAGCAGACAGTTTTAAACCATTGATTCTCTATGAGAATGAATAAGCAGCTCAATATATTCAAATACTTGTATTATTTGAAATGTCTTTGTGGAACGAGGGATTTTATGGATCTGTGTTGGATTGTTCAGTGCAGTGAACAATCACTGAACTACAAGACAACAAGGGAGAACATCTGTTTGCATTGTTTTGAATGCTGCACTTGAGTTCTGTTGGAAGTCTTTGGAGGGAGGAGAAATCCAGACATTCCTTGCAGCTAAACTAGCCATGTTTAGAGGGAAATATACCTGTAATATGGAGTGGGACATATAAAGAAAGAGAAAATTAGAAAGGCTACTGAGAAGAGCAAGAAGCAGACACAGTTTCAGGCTTCAAACGCAACAGAAAATATTACTTTCTGGTGTGCCTGAGGATACCTGAGGATGAGGAGTTTGTTGGAACCAGTAAGGTTCACTCAGCTGCTTACTGCATGAAACTTGAAATAAAAAGATCCGTTCTGAAAAGATATAATGTGAGTTAAGGTTGTTTACTGTATTTCTACATCTATCTCGTCTCATTCTGATTTTCTAATTTTGAAATGTTTCTGCCCACAGTTTCTGTTCTAATAAAAATGCCATTCTCTAGAAGTCAAAAGTTCCTTGGTGTTTTGAGATTCTCAAATGGCAAGCTTACATCAGAGCTCTGCTCAGCTCAGGTGTCATCGCAGTCATAAAATAAACAAGAGTACCAGTTGAATAATACCCCAGAAGACTTAATTTGTTCTCAAACATTCAGTATTTCACATTGGAAAACATTTTTTAAAACCCAAAACACAAGTATTTGCATGTTTAGTTCAGTCAATTCTGTCAATTAGTTTGTGCTGTGTGGAGGGAAGGAAGTAGAGGAGTGAGGAAGGAAGGAGTGAGTTGAGCCTGGGAAGAAGGGAGGTGGGGGAGGAGGTGTTGTTTTAAATCATATTTGTTTCTCACTATATTCTAAATGTATTTTGATTGGCAAGGAATTAAAAGAATTTTCCCCAAGGCAAATCTCTTTTGTCTGTGACAATTACTAGTAAGTAATCTCTCTGTCTTTATCTAAACCATGAGCCTTTTAATCTTACTTTCTCCCCCTGTCCTGTCAAGCAGAAGCAGCTGAGAGCAACTGGGAAGGTGTCTGGCAGCTGACCAAGACACCACACACCCATTCAGTGATGTTAAGCTAAATTTCTTTTAAAATCATCTACAGTAGCATAATAGCATAGATGATAATATAACTTCAGGGAAGGTCTCTGGAAAACACAGCATGGAGTTGAGAGGTGGTATTTAATGGCCCATTTGAATTACAGGTCAAGTCCTATAACCTCAGGTCTTTAATCTTAGAAGTAAACTAATCAACACTGGAAAAAATGTGAAGGAAAGAGGGTGAGCTGCATATCCTTATATCAACCTGCTAAGCAACAGCAAGTGGTCTGAAACAGAATGTCCAAGGCCATGTTATGCTTTTAGTCAAAAGGTCTTAAGGGGCTTGTTATCTTTACAATAGTTGCTGGCATATTGGAAGAGAAAGGAATTGTGAAAGAATGGAAAGAGGATTAAAGTAAAGCTAGGCTCTGATAAAACATTTTCCATTGCAAAGCAGGCTACAGAAGGATAAGCTGTTTTCAGGACAAGTGTTTCTGAGAAAAAAAAAATGATTTCTTTCAAGTTTGTTATTGAAACACACTAAATGCTTCCATTAAAATGTTTAGCTTCTTGTTATGGAATGGGAAAAACCTCTCAGTCAAATGTCTCTCTCCTTTTCTGTTGTTGTTGCTGCTTGCTGCTGTTGTTGTACCTGAAGGGAAGAGGGGTGAAGAGCTGTGTTTACTGGCTTGTAGAAGACAATAGGTAAATAGGAAAGATTCACAGAAAGAATTAAGTTGCTTTTCCATAGCACTGCCATGACAACAGTGAAACAAGGTTATTTTTGCTTAGTTTAAAGATATAGTCAGGAACTTTTGTACAGCTTAGACTAATTAACTAATTAATCTTAACAAAACTGGCTACCCACAGCTTATATGAACGTACTCTTCATTGTGTGGAAAACTGGATGGATGGCCGGGCCGAGAGTGGTGGTGAATGGACTTAAATCACCAGTGGTGTTCCCCTGGGCTTAGTGTTCGGGCCTGTTCTGTTTAACACCTTTATCAATCTGGATGAGGGGATTGAGCGCATCTTCAGTAATTTTGCAGATGACATGAAGCTGGGTGGGAGCATAGATCTGTTTGAGGGCAGTCAGAGGAACCTGGACAGGCTAGAGCAATAGGCTGAAACTAATTATAACATCTGTATAAGATGTTAAACCTGGCCAAGAGCCAACACCACCATGCAACATTACAGACTGGAGGGAGAGTGGCTGAAAAGCTGTCTAGTGGAAAAAAGACTGAGGAGTGTTGATTGACAGTGGGTGAACATGAGCCAGCAGTGTGCCCAGATGGTCAAGAAGGTCAATGGCATCCTGGCTTGTATCAGAAATAGTGTGACCAGCAGGACCAGGGAAGTGATTGTTCCCTTGTACTCCGTGCTGGTGAGGCTAAGGCTTGAATATTGTGTCCAGTTTTTGGCCCCTCACTACAAGAAAGACATTGAGGTGCTGTCCAGGGACAGGCAACGAAGCTGCTGAAGGATCTGGAGCACAAGTCTGATGAGCAGCTGAGGGAACTGGGGATGTTTATCCTGGAGGAGGCTAAGAGGAGATCTTATCACCCTCTACCACTAACTGAAAGGAGGCTGTAGTGAGGCGGTTGTTAGTGTCCTCACAATATCAGATAATAGAATAAGAGTAAACGACCTCAAGCTGCACCAGGAGAAGCTTAGATTTGCTATTAGGAAGAACTCAAAGGTCTTTTCCAACTGAAACCATTCTATGATTCTATCATTCCAATACAACACGAAGCAGGAAGGAGATTCAGGAAGCTTCTTAGTGATAATAAGTGGAAATAGCTAATTGTGCCTTTCATTTCAGTAATGTCTAACTTCTCCCCTCTCAAAAAGCCCAAAGTATGGCTCCAACAGGTTTTTATTATTATTATTGAAATGCCTCTTTCTTACCGAGATTATGACTGTCCCTTTAATAACTGCCTGTCTCACTTGTCTGTTCTTTTTCCCCCCTTGAAGAAATTGTGTACTGAAATTTCTATCACACAGCATGAAATATCAGGACCATGTTGCAATGTCACACACTGGGACTATGTGAACTGCTTTGCGATACTCTGTTGCCAGAGGAGGATCATCAGGTTTTGGTAAGCATTACAGTTGAACTAAAAACTAAGGGAGATGGTCAGGATAAGACCCACAGCAAGTACTTAACCTGTATGCCTAACTGTAAAAAGTTTCTTTGAGCTATTTGACCTTTTGGAGGGGAAAGTCTCTATTTTCTTTTCTTTCTTTCTTTGAGGTGAAATGATCTGTTACCAGAACACGAATTGCACATTTTACAAGTCCATGAGACAGATGCTCTTGAGTCTCAAACTCAAAATGGCAGTGAGTGAGAAAGTTTTTCCTTTGTCTGCCATCTTGCTGCTTTGCATGCTCATCTGAAAAGTGGAGCCAAAGAAGCTAATACTTCTTTCAATTAATATTTTTGTCTAGGTCATAGAACAGGGACAACAACAGATTATGAACATTCTGATTCACAGAATCACAGAATGGCAGGGGTTGGAAGAGACCTCTGGAGTTTATCTAGTCCAACCTCCCTGAGTGCAGCTGGCTGAGTAGGTTTCTGGGCATCTTAGGTACTTTCTATTTGTAATGCAAGTTCTGTTATACCAACTACTAAGAGACAGCACTCTCAGGTTTTCAAAGTTTTACTCAGCTATATTCCAAACTGTGGTCACTTACCTGAAGTCTGGGCACTCTGTTGTTTAAAATATTTCAATATTACAAATATAAGTATTTCCAAGTATATTTTCAAACCACCGGGGAATTGATCTGTTCAAATTTTTTTGTGAGCTATTCAAACTTGAAAGTTTCAATAATGTTTCTAATTCTTATTATCATGTCAATTATTTTTCTTAAACATATCACAGAATCACAGAACCTGTTTTACATTTTGCTTGTGATAATTCTGATGATTTTATTTTCTAGCAGTTTCAAATTGAGAACACTAATTCTATTCTCACAAGAGAATGGATTGACAATAGCACATTCTTAAAGTAGGTGAAATACATCCCATCCTCTCAGCAGGCAGAAAAAGGCTTAAACAGCAGTCAGCAGAAACCAAAGAAAGAATCCATTAAAAAAAAGGAAAAAAAATGTAAAGGATAAAAGAGAAAAAAGTCTTAAATCTATCATTTTCTCAGGTAATTCTGTATCTCATGAAATTTATCAGTGATAGTCTAAATAACTATGCTCTTTATAAAAAGGGAAACAGCAACTTTCTACATGTTCTTTCAGAAGGTACCTCAAGCTATAGTGATTTGTACTATAAATTATTTTAAACCCAGTCAAAACTTGGGGCTTGGTTTCATAAGTACTCATTTACATAGGTAGATGTCAGTGAAAGATTCATGAGAAGAGGCTTTAGTGGGAGTGTTAAAAAGAGAACTTTGCAAAGCAGGCTTTTTTTTTTTTTTGTGACAGACAAACCTGTTTAAATTAAAATCTGTGCCTATGTTTGTATCCATCTGGATACTCTGCCTTCTGAGCCAATTTTTCTAATTCTAAAGGCAGATTGTCACAAATGTCAGTTTTAAATAACTAACTGCTTTCAGACACTATTAGCTGAATCTGAAAGAAGAAACCTGAAAAAAAAAAAAACTTTTGGAGTTTGCATAAGTTGTAACATTGATTATTTGGAGAGATAATATGGTGTATGCAATAACAGTTTATTATTCTTCCTAATAATCTATTTCACATTAGAGATAGTTTATGGTTATAATATTCTTCTATGGCTGACTGAATATAAGCCCGAGAGGAAAACTTGAAACCTGCTTCTGAAGTCTGTACATTTATGAAACAAGGTTCAGAAAGTTTTGAAAGACTATTCCCTCTCTTGCTTATACAGCAGTTTCTAAAAACAGTAAGGTTAATAGGTTATAAAAGTGAAAGAAGAATAATTCCTTGGGGAACTGACATATCTATGCATCTAACTATAGAATGTGAAGTAGTCTATAGCTATTGCATTTTCTGAAAATCATCACATAAATCTAAAGGGTTTCGAAGTGTTTTCCAGTTAAGCATGTGTGATTCATAACACAGCAGATTAGTGTTTCAAAGTAACTATAGCCATCCTACTGAGTGGATAATCAAAAAGTTCCTTCTCAACTTTCTTCTTCTGAATTTCATATGCATTTTTAATTACTGCCTTACATTCCTTGAGCTTTCATACAATTACATGGTAAATTATTCAATTTTTGATGTTATGTTTTAGACAGATGTTAAATCAAAGAAGTTAATGATTAAACACATTTTAATAGATTTGCCACTGTAGCTTTTACTCACTTTAGAAACAGTTTTTGATTGAATTTTGGTGTTCATGACAGTGAAAGGCTAAGGACTGTTTATTTCAAAAGACTTTTTACTGAGTCTCTGACTAATTACACAGTTCTGTAGACACTATGAATTATGTTCCATAAACAAAAACTTAGATGAAAAGGATTAAAGTGGCATTAAAACATAAAGCACTCACCACCTAAAAGACTTAAACAACAAAGTAAAAGACTCTTCTTAACCTCAGCCTTACAGTTACATGATTTCCAGAGTTAGACTCCACGCTTTAAAAGAGCATTTCTTCTGCTTCTAAAAGATAAAGAAATCTGCTAAAATTATTCACCATTAAAGCATTAAGCAAATCTTTACCCATTGTTTTTCTGTGAGCATTATGCCATCCAAGGACTGTTGCAATTCAGTATCATTGTATGTTTGCTCTGCAGAACTCCTCTTTGGACAGTGATATCTCTGTGAGAAGATAGTAAGACAGGATTCAGGAGAAGTACTACAACAGTTGCACTTCAGGTTTCTGCTCTGATTCCAGCATATTCTGTGTTGCTGAGGAAGTGCAAACCCACCAAAACAGGGTGAAAAGATACAATTCACTGCAGTTACCTGTTTTGAGGAGATCTTCAGTGATAGACCTCTTCTTACCCTTTTCAATAACTTCTGATTCTATGCTTGTGTGCAAATAGTGAGAGAATATGACCCAAAATATTAATAGTAATAATCAAGGCATACAAATACAATGGACGTGAGTCCTGCATGAGTCTCGAGAGGAACAAGCCCATGCTCCAGTACAGGCTGGGGGTGACCTGCTGAAGAGCAGCTCAGTAGAGAGAGACCTGGGAGTGCTGATTAATAACAAGCTAACCATGAGCCAGCAATGTGCCCTTGTGGCCAAGAAGGCCAATGGCATCCTGGGATGCATCAAGAAGAGTGTGGCCAGCAGGTCAAGGGAAGTTCCTCTCCCCCTCTACTCTGCCCTGGTGAGGCCTCATTTGGAGTCCTGTGTCCAGTTCTGGGCTCCTCAGCTCAAGAGGGACAGGGAACTGCTGGATAGAGTCCAGTACAGGGCTACCAAGATGGTCAGGGGACTGGAATATTTTCCTTATGAGGAAAGGCTGCAGGAACAGGGATTGTTTTATCTAGAGAAGCGGAGACTGCAGGGGCATCTCATAAATATTTACAAATATCTAAATGGCTGATGTCAGGAGATTGGAGCATCCTTTTTTTCTGTTGTATCCAGTGACAGGACAAGGCGTAATGGAAAAAAGCCAGAACACAAGAAGTTCCATTTAAACACAAGGGAAAACTATTTCACTGTTAAGGTGAGGGAGCCCTGGCACAGGCTGCCCAGGGAGGGTGTGGAGTCTCCTCTGGAGGTCTTCAAATGTCACCTGGACACATTCCTGTGCAACCTGATCTAGGTGGACCTGCTTTATCACGGGGCTCAGCTAGATGGTCTCTAAGGGTCCCTTCCAACCCCTACCATTCTATGATTCTGTGCCATAGAATAGAGTGGGTTGGAGGGAGCCTTTAAAAGTCACCTGATCTAGCACCCCTGCAAAGAGCAGGGACAACTAAATCTGTCCCATCCAACCTGACCTTTAGTGTTTCTAGAGATGTGGCATCTACAACCTCCCTGGGCATCTCTTAGAGACACAGTGGAAATTAAACTGCTACAGTATACAGCCATTTGCATTCAATGAACTATTAGAACTCAGTTCTTCAACCACTATAATCTTTGACTTCTATTTGGTACTAAACATGCAAAAACATGAGAGTGGAATGCAACTGACCCTAGCTTTTATGGCTTAAGTTACTGATATGATCTCAGTCTGACAGTAGAGCTAAGTCCCTCTCTCACTTGCTCACAGCTTCCTATAGCACCTGTGAAGCATAGGCAAAAGAGCTCTTTTTTGTTCTGCTGTATGCGCTACTCCAGACACTCTGACATATGTACAAAATTGTCCTGTCAGCAGTTTATGACTTTGTGATTTCCCTCCAGGAAAGCTGGATTCAAACTACCTACAATAGCATTACAATTAAACATAGACTGTCATAGTTTTAGAAATAATCTTCAAATTAATGGCCTCCTCTGGCAAAGAAATAACAAAAGCTTGTAAGTTAGTATTTCTTTATCCCATGTGATGTTTGAGTTCAAGTGGATAGAAAAGGGAGAAATACAACCTACAAGATTAGTTAGACCTTGCACTAGCCATATCAAAGTACCTGTTTCACAAAGAAAATCTTCTAAAGTACTGTAAAGCATACACTAGTGATTTTATTTAAAGAACAAGTAGAAATCTATCACCAAACACAAAAGCTCATTCCTGAATATAAGGCCTATGCTGACTTTTTGATGTAACTTTTCCCCTTGCCTTCAGAATATGTTTTTTGGCATGTACCTTCATTACTCTTCACAAGTGCATGTAACTTCTAAATACCTTCAACTTTAAAATAGAAAGCCCATGTAAAATGACACAACTTCCACACTTAGAAGTGATACATAGGATGGTAAGTTATATGAGAAGAAAATTATATTATTTTCAGTCTAAAGACTGCTTATAGTTCTTTCTATTTGTATTCCTGGTACAAACTTTATATTATTGATCCAAAAATTTCTCACAAACCAAAAAAGAAACCTCTAAAAGTGTAGCAGAGAAATATAATATCTCCACAAACATTCCATTTTGTTTTCAGGCATACAAACACTCTTTTGTGTCATGAAACTATCTGAGACCAGAAGAATGGGAAGCAAAAAACTGAGAAGTGACCATGCATATGTTGATTAGACTATTCAGATGGAGATACAAATATTGCAACTTTCTCTCTAAATAAATGACTCCAAAATCCCTAGCAATCATTACTTGAATCACTTCACCCACTGTAGATTACAATATAAACGTTACTTCAATGTGATACTATAACATGCTGACCTAAACATTTATGGCCCATGCCTGCCATTTTTGAGAATTGGAAATGTTGAAAGTTTACATTTGAGTTTGCAGAAAATGTGTTCACTGTATATATATAGAGAGCATGCTTGAATTGTTTTTTACTTACATAACTAGTGTGGGTCATCACATCTATCAGTGAAAGGCATTCTGATTCAGCTGGCAAATGTGAAATGAAAATGTTATATCTGATTTCCCATCTTACTCTCTAAGAATAGGTTGCACAGAACAAAGTATTAAAAAACAGGAATGACAAATTGAAGATGTGGAACATCATTTCATAAACTGTTACTTTTTTAGTAGTTCTATCAGCTTGCATTTTGGCTCCCAACTAATGACATTGCTCCAAAGTTGAACAAGCAGGAAACAGGCATTAACAGAAATCTACAGAAATGACAATGCTCTCACAGTCTAAGGAAAGTTTGCCTGTACTAATAAGCAGGTACCACAGATTTGGGATGACAGAAATATGTTAATAACTGTTTTCCTTATTTTTGAGGGTAATTTAAAGGAAATACTGTAAATTCAGCTCTCCTAACTTCTGCCCATACGTTAGTGTTTTTAGATATGTATTTGTGTATATGTACAAGTAATTTATTGCTTCCTACAGCACCATTTGATCAAAGATTATCTGTTACCTTACAAATATTAACGTAGCTTCAAAGCATCCCTTCATATTACATTTTATAAGAAGAAAAATATGTTGTGGGTTTTTTTTCTTTTTCCCAAGAGATCACACAATAACCTTTACTATTTTACTCTGAGAAGTTTCCTGACAGAAGAACGTCTGTAAAATGAGAATTTTCACACTCTGAATAACCAAACAGTGAGAAGTTGTGAGGTTGGCAGCAATATATTTCCATTTGAGGTAAAACTCACTCTGCACAAATTCACACCTGTAATACATACTGCCTGAAATGATAAAAAATAAATGTGCAGTTACTGGATAAAGTGATTTATCTTTCCATGTTGTACATCTAAAATATTGTTATTCATCACTGGAAAGCAGACTTTTAAAAATAAAGATAACAAAAGTACAATAGCCCTTGTGCACATGTATGCTTATTTTGCACTTGATTTTATTATCACTATTGAAGTGAGATCTATTGTTAAGATTAAAGTACAAACAAATGTTTGCACTTTTAAAACTCAAAGTTTTTAACTGAAAAAATGTTTGTCTAATATGTGCAAAACCAACTTTGGTTTCCCTGATTCTATAAAAGGGTGCATTTTTCATCATATCCTGAGCCTGAAAGCATGTTGAAACAATGAAAAATCTCTTTAATTACATTCCTTTTAAATAGGTTCAGTCATAGTAATGAGCACTTTCCATCTATAGCAGAATGACAACACAATTTGAAATGGTGAGAAAGTATATGAAATAATCTGGAAATGAAAATCAAATAATTTTGGATGAATAAACAAATTACTATTATAGCTAACATTCACTTTCATACCTACTGGCATATTAACAAAGTTATTGATTTGATACTTAAATTTATTCAGGTGACCTTTCCAGAACAAATACAATAACTTCAGGTTTAGACCACTATTTATACTTTAATAATTTCTTAAAAATCACTCTGAAGGGAGAAGAGAACTGTAAACCTTTTATTTATGGAGCCAAAACTAATTCTATTTAAATTGTCTATGAACTATCCCGTTCTGAAATAATTTCTCTTTGGATAAGAAAAGTCTTCCAGGAAAATCAAATACTATTGCTACCTCCTAGAGATTTTATATGGAATATCAAGAATTTAAGGACTCTTCACCTCAATATCCTTTCTCTGGGCAGCTCTTTTTTTTTTTATTCTTCTGCAGAGCTCATACCAGAGAAGATAAATGTTTGCTATAGGAGATGGTCCTGAACCTGCTCAGAAAACAAACACCCACAATTCTGCATTTTTGTAAACTGAGAATTTCATACTTTTCTTCATCAGTATAAAACCCAATCTTGTTGCTGCTGGGAATCAAACTTCCCACTCAAAAGAACAGTGGAGAAGCTCACAAAGGCTGTGTCAAGACTGAAAATGAAAGCAAAAGATTTAGAGAATTAATCAACGTGAAACTGTGCAATACTCCATCCCCGAAGAAAAGGCAGGATATAATCCTGCCGTCTTTATTATCAAGCTCCAAGCATCTCTCCCAGTGGGCTGAAACATTGTTTACTTTTTGATTCGATCTACCTTTTCAGCCCACAGTCATCTGCTGGCAGGGAGCCTGGAGAGTATTTAAACCCTTCAGATCTCCGTCTACAAATGAACAGAAGTTTCTGGGATTGAAATAAACACCAATAAACCTTCCTTTGGAATTAAGGACTATCTCAGAGGAAAACACTGACAAAGGAACTGGAAATTACTGGCAGGCAGATTTTTCTGCCCATAATTTTCATGTGAACAGGAGGGCAATTCTAACAGATGTACATTTATACTCATGGGTTTTGCTTCCAGAGTGCCGTGTGCTCAGGATCATACCGGTGCACAGGCTCAATCATAATTTCTTTGAACTTTGAAGGCACCTTTTTTCCTGCCAATAGAACTGATGCATCTCTTGGCTACGCTCTACTTGCCACAAAAGAGGCTATTCACAACTAAGTTAAAATGAGTGTGCCACAGTAACATATTCAGCAGGGCCCTTCCTAAATATATAATTAAAAATAATCACCACTTACAGATGAAATTCACTGGGCTAGGAATATGCAATTCAATTTAGCAATGTATTTTTATTTGTTTCTTTGTGGTTTTGGGTTTTGATTGAGTTGCTTTTTTGGTTTGGGTTCTTTTTGTTTAAATAAAGGTAAGTCCCTTTCCAAAAGATTCAAAAGGCAGAAGATTTTTTGCATATATAATAGAGACTTAAAAATCACAGAATCATAAAATGGTAGGGTTGGAAGGGACCTTTAGAGATCATCAGTGCAACTCTCCTGCAGAAGCAGGTCAACCAATGCTGATGACAACTTCCTGTCTCAGGTGATCGAGGAACTAACGAGGAGGGATGTGCTGCTGGACCTGGTATTGACAAATAAGGAGAGTCTGGTTGGGGATATGAAGTTCGGAGGCAATCTCGGCTGCAGTGACTGTGAGATGGTAGAGTTCAAGATCCTTTGTGGAAGAGGCAGGCCACGAAGCAGGACCGTGACCCTGGATTTCAGGCGAGCCAACTTTGGCCTCTTCAAAGACCTGCTTAGATGGATCTCATGAGATAAGATTCCACAAGACAGAAGTGCTCAAGAGAGCTGCTCAGTCTTCAAGCACCACTTCCTCCAAGCTCAAGATCAGTGTGTCCCAACACTCAAGAAAGGAGGAAAAGGAGGTAAGAAGCCCCTATGGATGAGCAAGGATCTGCTGAACAACTCAGGCAGTAAGCAGCCATCTATTCTGGAGAGATGGAAACACGGGCTGGCTTCTTGGGAAGAGTATAGGAACACTGCCAGGGCATGTAGAGTTGCAACTAGGAAGGTTAGACTCCTTCTAGAATTAAAATGATAGCAAAATAGTTGTGCTACAAACCTTAATTCTGTTATTATTGTAATATGAATAAAATAATGCTACTTCAAAAGAAAGAAGGTGGAATGAGCCTTTCAAATTGACCATCTTGAAAACTGAACAACGGGAGAAAACACTGTAAGAGGCAATTGCGAATTTGCCTTTTTTGTAGCTTTGCATATATTTATAGTCTTTCAAATTAACTTTTTTGAATAGTGAACCAACAGTCTGTATTTTTATTTTAATCTGGCAAACATGGATGCACTGGTATCTGATACAACTTACTGTGCATTAATAGTGGAGGAGTTCAGCACAGAAAGTTGTAACTAGAGCTACAAGGCTAAATACCTTCGTTAGCCAGCTATAACAGATGTTAAGGTACAAATATTTTCAGCAAGGAAGTACGGATACACTATGTTTTGCATAGGAAAACTTTTAAGTCCTACCTGCATTGGAGTGTTTTCAAAGTAGAGCACTGTCTACCTTGATTTCAGCAGAATTACTTTGATTTCTGTTTAACAACAACAAAAAAAAACCCCTAAAACCCAAACACATCAAAAAAAATACAGAAAGAAAAGCCAGAGAACATGGGACTAATTAGGAAGATTATGGCAATTTTCCTATAATCACAATGTAGCTTCTTTATCAGGGAAGAATCTAGACTGTCTTTGATACCGTCTACTTTGCAGATAATTTCAGACACGATGTCTAGTAAGACAGTGAATAGTACAACCTTGCATTTCTGAACATTGCTATTATAAACCGATCTTGCATTTAGATACTCATATTGCAAGAGAGGAATTAATATAATTTCTTGTTCATGCTCTACTTCTACCTAGAGCAACATTTACTGTATGATGCCACACATTCCGAGTTTGAATTTATGTTAAGCTATCATGTGATTTTAGAGATGTAAAGAGCAAAGAATAAGTCTGTAACGCTGCAATATCAAATACCACGTGCTGCATACTATATAGACATGTCAACTAAGACCTTCACTCTTTTTTTTTTACCATTTTTCATAGAAATCGCATTTTTAGGAATAAAATTACATATAAATGTAGAGCATGCTTTTACTGTATATCTTAAATTAGCTTATTATTATTAACTATTCTAATTCGTGCACTAGTGGAATTCACAGTCCTGAGGGATATAGGATGGGTAAAGAGTAAAGCCAGGACAATGAATTTTAAGAAAGCAAACTTCAACTGTTTAAGGAGTGCATCAGTGGGACCCCATGGGAAACAGACAAAAGAGCAGAACACAGTTGGCAGAACTTGACGTATACTTTCCGTGTGTAATAAATGAGGAAAGGAAAGCAAGAGGCTGCTGGCGTGGATGAGTAGAGATCTGCTGGCCAAACTAAAGGGCAAGAAGGAAATGCACAGGTAGCAGACGCAGGGAAGAGTATCCTGGGAAGAGTAAAGGGGTGTAGGGATAGAGTTAGGAAGGTCAAGGTATGGCTGGAGCTGAACTTGGCAAGGGACACAAAGAATAATAAGAGCTTCTACAGGTATGTCAGCCAGAAAAGGAAGGTCAAAGAAAGCATACTCTCCTGACAAACATGATTGGCAAACTGGTAACAACAGATAAGGATGAGAAATTCAACAATTTTTTTCCTCAGCCTTCACTGGTAACCTCTTTCCACACCTCTCAAGTAGATGGACCCTGACAGCCACTGGGGGAGCAAAGTCCCTCCCTCTGTAAGAGAAGATCAGGTTCATGATCACCCAAGGAACCTGAACATACCTGAACATCTATGAGACTTGATAGGGTTCATCCCAGAGTCCTGAGGGAATTTTGCTGATGTATTTGCCAAGCCACTCACTATGACATTTGAAAAGTCATGGCAGTCACATTAAGTCCCCAGTGACCAGAAAAAGGGAAATGGGTAGAAAGGAAGACCCTGGGAACTACCAACCTCTCAGCCTCACCTCTGTTCATGGGAAGAGCATGGAACAGACCCTCCTCAAAACTATGTAAAGGAATATAGAGGACAGCGTGGTGATCCAAGACAGCCAGCGTGACTTCATCAAGGGAAAATCCTGCCTGACCAGCCTAGCAGCCTTCTGTGATGCACTGAGTTCATAAGGTGACAAGGGAAGAGTGACGAATGGCATCTCTCTAAGTTTCTGTAAAGTCTTAGCCACAGTCTCTCGCAACATCCTTCCCTTTAAATTGGAGAGAGAGATATGATGCATGTTGGATGAGGAATGGGCTGGATAGTTGCATCCAGAGAGTAGCAGTCAACAGCTCAGTGTCCATCCAGATGGAGACCATTGACAAGCTGTGTCCCTGAAAGGTCCACATTTGGACCAGTACCGTTTAATATCTTCAACAATGATATAGTGAGAGCAAATCTGCACCAAGCTGAGTGGTACACTTAATACACCAGAGGGATGGGATGCCATTTAGAGGCACATGAGATAGACGGGGACAGACTTTTTAATGGGACTTGTAGCAATAGCACAAAAGCTAATGGGCTTTTTAATGTAAAACTAAAAAAGGGTAGATTCAGACTACATATAAGGAAAGATTTTTGAGGACAAGGTGGTGAAACCAGTGTTTCAGGTTGCCTAGAGAGGTGATAGATGTGCCATTCCTGGAAACACTCAGGCTCAGGTTGGACAAGGCTCTAAGCAACCTTATTTAGTTGAAGATGTCTTTGCTAACTGCAGGAGGAAGGAGGATGTGAACTAGATGATTTTTAAAGGTCCCTTCCAACCCAAACCATTCTATGACTCTGATTCTAATTTATTATTTTTTATTTTTTCATTTGCTAACAGAAAATGAAATCTTATTCATTTAATAAGAGCTCTATTCTGACATCTTTCCTGATTGAAATATCTTTTACTGGACTATTTTGAAATTGTTTGGAAAGTTAAAACGAGTAAGAGTAACAAAATGTCCTTCAATGTGAAATTGTTAGGTCACATATTTTATACTTATATAATGGAGTCTGCATGTAAAAGCAGGTCTTAGAAATGCAAGCTCCCACTGGGCACATATCAGTCTACAAAGGACTAACATACTTGGTTTCTATGAAGCATATATTGCTCTACAAAGAATTAATCTATTTAAGGCCATTAAAGAAATCTCAGAATAAGACTCAGCTAAACCAACTCTGATTTTGCATTCTACATTGTGAAATTTCATACTCTTTGAAGTTCTGGAGCAATTTATCAAGATTCTTAGGAGTTTGTGCAGAAGTCAAAGAGAGAAGGATTAGGTTAATTTTTGAATTATTGTTATCTCAGGATGATACTCCAATTAATATCTACTTTAAAGGGAAATATATATATATAAATCAAGTGAAAAATGGAAACACAATACATCTTGAAAAAGAACTCTCCACTGAATTTTCCCTGCATCTAGCTAAAAAAAAGACTAATTTGTGGTGTTACATATAAAATCCCCATATAGTTCCATTGACAAATCTACACACATCCAAAACCAATTCTAAACTTCATCAGGTTAAAATATTTGAGATCGAGTCTCCAAGAAGAGAAGCTTTTCATTAATCTTTATGAAGATTAGATTCACTGGTATTTAGAAAAATGTATAATCTTTTAATTTATCATCTTTGTTTTTGGAAGCTCAGAAAGTAAAGAAGAAACTTAATCAAAATTTGAAAAAAACATGTTTCTTGTCCTCACAAATAACATGAACCTTCACAAGATAACATATTGCTGTCTGAGGCCTATTTTATCAACATCATCTTCGAAGGATCTAGGATCTGATCCAAAGCATATTAATATTAATTAGAGTCTTTCTGTTGACTTTGTCTGACTTGAATTTGATGTATGTCTCTGTTTATGAATTCAGAAAAACTGAAAAAAAAAATTCTAACTCTCCCATGCTCTGCTTTTTACATCCAGTTTTCCCTCCAGGATTGCCATTAACCAATAGCTGAGTATAAAGCTTATTTTCTATGTTCAGGAATTCTTTTGAGCTTTAAATGTTCCATAACTGTAAAAAAAGTAAAAGTCTGGACAATCTAAAAAAATTAATACCTCAGATGATTCAAATAACTTCTAGATATTCCAGACTTTTCATTTCAGTATTGTTGTCATTCTGCAACTAAACGTTCTCAGAAAACCGTGCTCAGGTAAAATAATTTCTTAGCTTGAAATCTGAAAATTTAACAGTTTGATCATTTTTCTAAGATCTGGAGGGATCTACACTCTACATATGTATATCGGTATGTGTATTTTCCACTAATGAGCCTTCATCCTGATCCATCAGGGTGCAGAACAGGATGAGGCCACTGTTGCTGTTTGTGTTTGTGTGAATGCTGAGTGTGTCTGTCTATAAAGACCAAAGTGGGCAGCCAAGTATATATATTTATATATGTATAGGTGAGTTTGTGTATATTCCCATTAGAAATATATTCTCAGCCTTGTTACTGGTTGGATCAGCACACAGATCAGCTGGAATGGGGTACTGGATTTGGCATCCCCTAAGAAAATCAACACAGAAATTTTCATTTCAGTTATCAGTAGATGACTGAAGGCATTGCAGCATCTAATAATTACAATCCTCTTAACAGTGAAAATATCCACACTAGAGAATACAATAACTATTTATATATTTTAAAGCTATACAATCCTATCAGATTATCAAGAAAATTATTCACAGGGGTTTTCTTGTTTATTTTTATAAATAAATTATATAAGCTTTCAGAAATATGTCAGGAAAATAATTTTTGTACACTCCTTATCCCCCTCTTCTTCCAAATCCCCAACTTGCCCTGACATTAAAAAATAACATAATTTCACTAGAACTAGAACAAAATATCACTCAAGAGTCTTAGAGAGTGGGTATTTAGCATCATCTATGGGAAATGTAAATAAATTTAATGGTTGCTGCACTTCCTCTGTTATGGCTATACGTATTCAGCAATGGAAAAAGCAAAACAAAAGTCATACATTAGAATTGCTGAACTGATCATTTTCCTTCATTAAGAATCACAGAAAATCTACCCAAAAACTATTACAGGGGTTTTTTGCCATTATATGTTTTTGTATATAAGATAAGTGTAGACTTAAAAAGAAATTAGATTTCCAAGTTTTGCTGTGTTTTTTTTTTCCCCAAATTGAACATGAGTACTTTTTCCCCACTAGGTCCAGAGTCCACTAGCTTCTTAATTAAGTCAGAAATTCCCGGTGTTCTCACTTCATTTCACAGCAGCAGTTGGCACAAGCTCTGACAGTGAATACAGGGAGTGCTGTTTAAAGACAGGTTTAGTCACAAACAGATTAATGCAGGCAGATGCAAGCTGCGTCTCCCTGTTGCAGGAAACCAAGAGGAAAAGGAAGATGATAGTAAGACACATAAAACAGGTGAATCTGAGCCATCTTGAGACCAGGTGTAGTACAGTAGGTAAGCATGGGCTGCAATCAAACTAATTAGCCTCTCCCAGCCTCAGTGCTTATTAATTCCTCCTATTACTAATTTACCAAGGTATGGTTCTTCCAGATCCAAACTAGAAAATTTGCATTCTATTGTATGGGAATTTAAAAGTTTCGATCTTGGATTAAGCATATTTGCCTTGTGTTCCACTGCTTGATGTAGACACACAATAACCTTGCAGTCTTTTTCTGTTGTTGTTAGCAAATGAAAACTGAGAGTAAGAAACGGCACTGGGCAGAAGAGAAGGCCTTGTCTGCTCTTGATGGCTGTAGTTGCCTGATTATTTTCTCTCACCACTATCATTATTCCATTGAGTTTCTGATAGTTACTCCCAATTTCCCCCTACTTTTAGAGTAGCTTGGCTCCTAAAGATGCCATTGCACTTTCCTCAGCAGCAGGGGCTTTCCATGATGTACTAAAACTGCATTTTCTCTCCCCTTTCGTTCTGGCAGCATGCTGTGCCCATCAGCTAACTAAGAGTTTCCATCCCAGAGGAGGCTGCATTTCATTAGTGATGTACCGTGCAGATACATAGTTCAAATCTGGTCTGAAGATAAAAATACTAATAATTGGATCAGTAGTGTTTTGAATTCTTTATGGCCCCTCTTTCTATGCTGTCATGATCTCTCTGTGCAGTATGAGGATGTGCATGAACTTCTGGCATAATACACTTTCTGTCCTGAGCAAGCAACAAAACCCTACAGGGTTTCGAGACACCATTTCATTTTTTAAAACAAGTTTTTAGCTTACTTCATTGGCCCACTCTCAGGGAGCTTCACAGCCACAGAAGCTGCCAGCCTCTCTTCAGTACTTAATAGGAAGTCTTTGCCAGCACACAGATTGATGTGGCCGAGATAATGATTACTGCTGTCACACTACTCATTTTTAAATGTGAAATCAGGATTGCCTTTTGTTTGGTGCACTGTATGCAAGAAACCCAATTTTTCATGGGATCAAGGACACGTTGATGGATAGTGCTTGATGTGACATTAAATTAAGTGCTTCTTAAAGGTACCTTTGAAGGAAACTACTACTGAACTAATGATGTGCAAGTGATTGAACTTGTGCACTTCCTATCTCTGTGATGTCATTGTGATCAACAAAATGACACTGGCATGCGGCTGATAGGTAGTGGAAGCAGATTTTGGCCTGGTATGCATCTGTCCTTCTATGTTTAGCAAAGTTCTCTGTATTCAATTTTTTAATAATAGCTAAAGCTTAAAAAGAAACACTTAACAGTGTAAGATATTTCTATGTGAATAGGCATTCTGACACTCTTGGCACTTCAGTTCCTCAGCAAAGCCATTAATATTCATCTACCTGGGTCACTTCACAAACCTTTCCTTATAGTATACCTTTCTAGAGATAGTTATCTTTTAATACACCTTTAAATAAAGAAATAAATAAATAATCTTAAGAGGGAACTAGAACCTGGAAGGAGAGTTAATTTTCTTTCTAAGCCCTGCCAACTGACTTCTTCAGTGACTATGAGAAAATTAATTAATCCACTGTGTCTCAAGCCTTGTCTTTAAAATAGATACTGCATTTCCTTTGTACATACCATTTAAATTCATAGCTCTGTGAATAAAGCACTATCTCTTGCTGTATGTTTTTAGAGTATTCAAAATGGTAAGATACTTTTCTCTCACATTTTAAATAAATCCTAAAAGTGTCATTATGATGCAAAAATTCAAGAAAACATACATGATAACACATTGTCAACTGAAAAGTGCTGGAACAGCCTTGGAAAAACAGGAAAATGTTCTCTTGACATAGGAAGGGAATGATTCTTTGGACCAGGATGTAAAGAAAGGTTTTCTTTACCCTAGATCTCAGGGAATTTTCTCCTTTCTTTTCCACTGACAGTAGCCTTGCTTCCCTCTGCTAGACAGCAGCACCATGACTCAACTGAAAGGCAAATTTCATTTTGGGATAGTTGAACATTTTGCTGCTCTTGTTCTTCTCTTCCCACCCCAAGACTGATGACCTCACTAGGTTCTACTAATAACCCAGAGGACAATAGTAGTGTGGGATGGCTTCCTTCCTGGAAGGCTGACATAAGAGACTAACTCTGACCTTATATTCTGTTTGATCTGGATTCCTGACCAAAAGATATGGAAAGAGTCGCAATTCTTCAGGTTTAGGAGAGTTGTACTACAAATTTATCTTATTCCATCTATTTTCTTATCACAGTTCTAGTACAGGAAGAAAAGAAAGCAGGAACTCTGGGATTTCATAATGCAGTCTGTAAAACTAGATATGATGGATTAAATAAAACATCTTGTTTAATTTACTTTCTTTGATAAGGTACATCTGCAAATCCCAATCTGTAGTTCTGTCTTTCCCTATGATATCAAGCCAGTGCTTGGCAATTCATCTCCCAATTTTCCCTTCTCTCTCCGAGAAGTTTGACAATGCTGTGATTGCAAATATATTTTAAAATAATAGCCCACTTATACTTCTTTATTAATCCAACACGATTTTTAGTTTGCACTTACAGAAGTTGAGTATCCACTCTGGGAAAAGTGCTGCTTACGTGCTAAACATTTTTAACGTTTTCCTTGTTCCTTCTAACTCTAGGAAAAGAACAGTTCTGTGTTTCGCATTAAGTCTTTGGGGAGTTAGACAATTTTCTGCCATTCACATTTCAGGAATATTCAGTATCTACTGTCACGAACAACAAAACCACTAATGATCTGTGGGAGTAAAATCCTTGAATGCATGACTGGCCTTTGATAGGTGCTGGTCCAAAATGTCCCTTACTGTTTTAGAGGACACACACTGTTAAGTATGATGGGACTAGCCTTTTATGGGACAGGCAAGTGTCAATATCAGAAAAAGTGGTGATAAGAGTGTGTTTCCCTGTTTGTGGATCTGGTTTCACGAGAAAAGTTGAGCAGATATAATCACTTCTGAGAAGGGGTTCCTCTGCTCCTTTATCTTTCCTCTGAGTACGTTTTCCTCATTTGCACCTTACACCACTTCCGCTAATAAACTCATGAAGAAAAGGAATTATCACTTTTGTTGGCTTGCTGAACTGAACTGGTTCAGAAGGGTCTAATGAGCACCAGTATAGGAGGGAGGGAACATGCAGGAATCAGCTACAGGGCCAGGAGAAGTAAGTACTCTCTCCCATTGGCAACGGTTTGTGTCTGAAAAGGTACCTCCATCTGTAAGCCTCATTAAAAAAGACCTGGGGTGGCAGACAGTATAAATCTACTCCATTCATGGAGTATAATGAGACTAGTGTCTAACAAGGGTTCATTCAAACCAAAACAAACCAGCACTCTGAAATTTAACATTACTAACTTAGAGTTAGGTGATTTCAATCAACATGATAACTGTTTTTTAAAAAAACATCAGTGAATTTTCTTCTGTTTACTTCAAATTGAGGAAAAGGTAGGTTTATAATCACCTTTTTATATCTGACACAGGACAGCTTGACTGTAGACTAATAGTGGCTAGGTAAAGTTCTTCCCCTCTCCTCCATAACATTTTTTTCCCCTCTCAGTTTTGTCTCACTGACAAAAAGTCTCCTGTGGGGAAATTCAGCCTAACACAAAACACAAGAACAAGCCCTGTGCAGTTCCTGCTTATGCTGTCTTCTGAAGAACGAATTTAAAGAACCAGCAAGAGAGGAACAAATGGACATGTTCATTGTCCCAAAGCCTCAGCTTTCAGTTTGTAAAATGAGTGATAGATCTGTTACATCTATGAGTAAAAGAAAAAGCCTTACACCTCTAAGCCAATACATCTATTTCACAGATTAACTATAGCACTACTACAAAAAAAATCCAGTAATTTCTGGAATGTCATCTTTTTTCCCCCCTTCATTTATCTCTTCATTTTCTACCTCACACACATGTATTTGTGTGTGTGTGTAAGGAGAATAAGAGATCAGCAATTAGACAGATAAGCCACAGAGAGCATTCATACTACGTAGGACTTTAAGCAAAATGATGACATTGCTTTAAAGAACTTTTGTTTTCTTAATAAGGGAGGAAACTTTCAGGAGCTTTGGTTTATATATTATTTATTCTGCAGTCTGACATACTGTCCTTTCTGCAGTGAAGCCAAGTCAAAGAATACTGTCACAAAGTTCTCATCATAGTCCATCCCTCTGTATAAGCTCAATACTGCAATAGATGGCTCTGTCTCCTCACACCTGCCAGATTAACTGTACTCTTCATCACTTTCACACTGGTTCAACCAAAACAGCCCGGGTTAGAAAAACTTACTGTTCTACCATCAGACCAGAATGTGTCAGCTTTGCCTAAATTGCATCTCTTCCCATCAGAAGAACTATTTTCACTTATAATAAACACAAACGTGGCACCAAATCAGCACCCTTTTGTGACTGGAGAAATTTATAATGCATGTTTTTCAGAATTCTAGGTAATGCATATTTCCTACTAATCAGATCCTTTTGGACACTTCCAGGCAAAAGAAATTTTCATTTCAGCTGTATGGAAAGATTTCTTTTTCCATAATTGTGCTTCCCCTCTGTGCACTCAACTTTATAGCTGGAAAAAAATACCTTGAAATATATGTGTGTGTGTGTCCTCTTTTTTCTTTAGAGGCATGCAGGGAATGTACCAGATTTGTTTCTTGTTGCATTCTTAAGAAAGATTAAATTGAGAACCAGAGCCATTTGAAAGCTGCATTTACGTCAAACCTCCCAGCTTGTTCTTCCCCTATAGATACATATTTGAAACATATGTATTTGAAACACTTAGAATATATCTGTCTCTTTTACACTCAGTAACTGGTTTTGAAGAGCTTTGACATCTCAAAGGTGGCAATAAACAGAAATATATTAATATATATGGCTCATCAGCACAGGTCCAAAGCTCACATTAACTAGAAAGGCTGAAATAAAACTTCGCATACTCTTTCCCCATTGGTGTATATACTGATTTCACAGTATGTTGCCTGTGTGTTACGTTTTAAAAGGGGACTGGGTTTTTGCTGCAGTTTTAAGCAACTGATGGGAACTTGCCATTCAGGTACTCTTTGTGAAATATGCAGCAATCTGCCATAGATTGTAAATAGGCTCCTCACCTTTTTCTTATCCTGTTGAACTCTCTAAAAGATATGGACACCTTTCACTTTAATGTAAAAAGATCATAAGACAGAAGAAAGCTTCAGATAAAAGTAAAAAGTATAGATCAAATTTAATAACTTCCAAAGGAAAAAAGAGAGCCTGACAAGACCATATAGAGTTGATATTTGTAATGGCTAATGTTGTTCCTGTACAACATGATTTAGTGTCCTGCATGCTTGAGACTATTTGGCAGTGCTTTGGTTCTTGAAGGATCCCTATAGTGATTCTGAAATCGAGTACTATTTGATGTAAAAGGAGCCTCTGTATGACCAAGAAAACCCCCAGATATTTAACGCTTTACACTTAGCCCAAGTACAAACACCGAGTTTTTTAATGTCATGATCAGAAGCTTGTTGCAAGTTCAATAAATTGCCTAAAGAAAGCTGTGATCACAAAATGCAGCCCTCTGTAGCAGCTGTGGCAAAGAAGCAGGCTGACAAAATATACTTTAATTTTACATGGCTGAGAGTGATAGGGAGGAGTCCAGTTCTCAAAAAAAATTTTTAGAGACTACCTGCATTGAGATCTGTAGTTCTGACCAGTGGTGCAGAAGAGGTATACTAGAACTGCTCTTTATTTGCACTGATTAGTTGTTTTGAGGGGGAAAAAAAAGGCTATAGTATAATTACCTCGAGTCTCAAATAATCATCTTTAGAAGTGTGTCTGTAAATATGTTAGGTTGGTAAGTGGAAATTCTCAGTTATTTTTGTTAAAGCTGACATCCCTGTGATCAGAAATGATTGTCTCATGACCAGCCACAGCTGGAGGGGAAAAAAAGAAAAAAAAGTATTGTTGATACACACCTTGGATATTAGACTTGGCCTCTTAAGTATCAAAATATTTGTACACATATTTTTCAAAATTTGAGTCTGAAAGACAAAACACAATGATGGAAGCTCAAGCTCTTAGCACACTGACATTACTACAAATATACTACCATACCACATAAAAAGTTGTACAAAAGTAGCAACAGAATATAGTGCTGCAAGTACAGGAGTATCCTAGATGCTCAGCAATGTTTCCCAAACAGTGATGTAACTCTCACTCAGGCATTTTTCCACCCATAGAGAAGTCATCAGTTGCCACTGGTTGTTCATGCTGCTGGTTTAACATGAGCTCCAACTAAACTGGTTCAATGATTGCATTAAGAGTTATTCACTCTAAGGCTGTCAAGAAGATACTGTGATGGAGATGTCATGCTGATATTTTTCTTAATGTTGTGAGGTTTCAGGACAGTCTCTGAAATCATTTGAAGATAGACATTATATGGAAATAAACCTATGAACCTGCCATATAAAAATAACTGAGTATTGTCAAGGGCACTAGCTTAACTGAAACACTTGTTATTATTCATGAATTTAGTCTAAAAATAGTGTTTAGGCTTGATGCAATAGAACATACCTTGTTTTATTTTAACCCACAAATCTTTTTAATGTATCCTTCTTGCACTCCAGATACTAGACATCAAAATACAAAAACAAGCCTGCATACAGCAAACAGTAATTACTGTTATATTTACTCAGCTTTTGATTAGAAACAAAACCAAAAAAAACCCCTAACCACCACAGTTCTTGAGTCTATAGTACTCTATGAGATTTCAAGGTAGAGCAGATTGATCTTGCTCCAACACAAATCTTGTTTTCCTTATGAGTGGAAACCGTCTGTTACAAAACCTCTGATGAGATATAAATAATGTGAAACATGTAGGTGACATTTTGCAAGGTTACTTTTTCAGCCCGTTACTATAATTTAAAAGGTAATTCCTTCGCTTGCCTATTCATTGCTGTTTGGCTATTTCAAATCTTCTCACACACGAAATTAAATCTCACTTGCCCTTTATTTGGAAAGAAAAATTGCAGGAAAAATTATACTCGTATACTAGAGTTGTCAAAGATGGTTCTCATATTACAGTCAGATAAGGCACAATAGTCTATATAGTGATATTTGTATGAGCAATCTGTTGTCAATGAAATAAAAACCAGAAACATATTTTCAAGCAGTGTATGATAGATATGTATCAATTTTTTTTTCAAAAAATGAAAAATAATGTGCTATTGATTCTATCTTAAAAGTTTCTCTTTCAGGAAAGAGCTACATCTTGACAAGAAAATATACATCTTAGCATTTGATACTACTTACAGTGAACTGTATGTAAAAGAACCCATGCTAAATGAAAAAGTAACAGAGCCTTCTCTTTGTAATTAATGACTATCAGTCACTACATTTCAGAGATTAGAAGTCATCTAAATGAAAGCATTGTATAAAATAATGCTTTTTTTAAAACCTTAGGAACCACATGAGTATCAGGTTGACAAGTCACAGAAGCAAAAGAGAGGGAAGAAATCAGTGTACACAACATACAGCCTCACCGAGTATGTACCATCCTGCAACAGCCTCACTATATGATTTTGTTTCCTGTGGAATACACTCCTTGAATAAGCAGGACAGTCCTCTGGTTATTTCTCCTTAGTTTCACTCTAGAGTCTTAATTGTATCTTGACAACTGCAAATACCTGGTTATAATAAATACCTGATAATAAATGCACAGAAGAACCACTAAAAATAATTAATTTGTGTGTATATACAAACAGAAGAACACTATGGTTTTGTTTTTAGCACCATCAACTAGAAGTTACACTTACGAGTGCATGTAGTGGTCACTAATGCAGTAAGAATACTACATGTGCTGGTATCTTGTGGATCTTGGTTTTGCCTCTACTCCCTGTCTTTCACCTGGTGAGAAAAAGGTAAGTCTTCTGTTGAATTTGAATGGCCATGGCTTGATCTGAAAACTACTTGAATGCAATTGCTAATAAACATTTTCAGTTGTATTGGCAGAAACAGGGTCTAAATGGCAGCAACACGCACGGAATAGTTTTAGTGAAGCCTACTTACTCAAATCTCTGTAGAGAGTGTATTATACATTTTCAAAGAAAACACATTTTCTCCCATGGCTTTCCAGTGATGTCTCTCTGCTCTCCATGCTCTGCTGTTACAGTTAATATCTCTAATTTTTATCTCATATATTTAATGTTTAAGAGAATATAATGTGGAATCATCACATCTATTTTGATGTCTAGTTTATAAGCTTAAACACATAGTCATGCCTCTGTATCAGCCTCATTAATATAGATAAACAGTTTACTAGAAAAGGGGAAGAGAAAGAGGAAGAATTTCCAAGTTCAGAGACAATTCAGCATCATGAAACATCCAGAAGTCTAATGACATTTTGGCAGGAATGAGGTCAATAATAAAAATCCATCTTTTTTCTGTGCTTTTAAAAATATAGGAAAGATGGCGAGAAATTGAAGCTCTGCGATGACAACGAGTGGGTATCAATCACTCTTGCCCCATTCAGAAAAAGTAGGAATGAACCTGCAAATATCCATTTCAAGAATAAAAACAAGCCTTTTTGACTGCTTTTGAAAGTTGGAGAACATATTAATAAGGATGTTAACTCCTCGCTACCAAATTTCCTTGAAAAAGTAACAAATAGTCAAGATTCATTCAAATTGTTTGACTCCAAAGATCTTAATAAGGCAATCTCTGGAATCCTCCTAAAATTCACAGATTTTGGTTTTTTAACTCCTCAAATAAATCCAGTTCAATGGAATCAGTCTTTAAATTCAGGAAGAAAAAAAATCAATCTTGTTCAGAATTTTACACAGCAAATGCAGAGATTTTCTGATGTGACCTTAAACCAATTAAAAATATATATTTTAAACAATACCATATTGGAGCTTGGTGATTCTTGGCCTAGTATATTCACTTATAAAAAGAAAAAAAAACCATAAAAATCAAAACAAAACAAATATCAGATGAGAGGAGGGGAAAAAAAGGACCTGAAACCAGAAATGTGGTAGGTGCTGCTGCACTTGAATTGTGAGATTCCATCAGTGTTAAAGGAGGGTACAATTTGCACTTGTCATTGAAATGTCGATACCAATACTCCTGAGGGTAACTGTCTTCCATTTTTCTGCTCCAGCATTCTGTTTAGTATCTTTTTGTGCTAACAAGAAGAATGTAAAGCAAAATGCAAACAGATAAGTCTCCGATTATGCACAGGACACAAATCAGGTAAAAACATGACAGCATCATTTTTTTGCCAGTACCTGATCAGGGAAGTGCTTTCCACAGCCAAAAAAAAAAAAGGATAAAAAAAAGAAATGCTGAATGTCTCATGTAATCTTCAGGGGCAGGAACCTCCTCTCCCCGAACAGCCAAACAGCTTTTGCTGTGATGAAATTTTATACAAGAATTGACAAGGCAAGGGAGAAGGGAGTTAGTGCTTTAAATTAAAGCTTATTCCCCAGTGTGCAAAAGAGCCTTATAGTCTATTAAAGTCATTTAGAATATTTTTTTCTATTATGAAGTAAATCTGGACTGCCACTAGTAAATGTCAGAGTTGCATTTACTATTCTTGTCAAGAGACACACTGCTGAGTGCTGAAAAGATGTGTAGTAACTACTTTTTATTAGAAGACAAAATTAGAGTCCTTTTAAAAGGTAATTTATAGTAACACGAAATCAATAATTCAAAGCCTAGAAAAAGGAACCTTGGTACAGATCCAGATCCATATGGACAGATAGATACAAATGAGTTTATAGCTAATTAGAATAAAGATACAAAGAATATGGAACTAAAGACGTAAGAGGAAATAATTTATATTCCTTTTCTTATTGGAATCCCTATCAAAGCCAATACCATAATTAATATATGTAGTCAGATGTTTGTAGTAGATGATTTATTTATAATTCAAGATTAAATTGTGAGGGAAGCAAAAGAATTATACCATATGATTCTCTCCAGCAGAGATTTTAAAGTTAGTCACAGTAAAATAAAATGAAACACTCTGACTGAAGACTTAAGATGATTAGACTTTCAGAGGAAGTAGACTAAATAGATGATCCATTTTAACACACAAGGAAAATGCCAGTCCACAAAGTACAAAGATTCCTACCTTCATTTTTTTTTTTTTTTTTTGTTTTCTCCAATATAAAGTCTAATTTTTAGAAATTTAAGTTTAGTTTCAGGTCCATCTGGCAAAAGAGAAGAATAAAATGGCAGAATCTCTGACATAAGGATAATTCCCATTGAAACAGACAGATAGGAAAGATTGTTAACAAAGTTCACTTTTTTTTTTTACATAAGAAAAAAAATCTGCTATTCTTGTTTAGCTAGTCTTTGACATTGAGACTTTGCCATGGGTATTTAAAACCTAAGAAGCTCTGGACTCCTGTGTGAAACTCGTCCAGAATTTCATATTGTCAGCAGAGTCTTTGGAGTTAGTCTTGTCATTTCTTGTCATCCATCCACTTTTTCCAAAGAGCCTGTCATAGGCTGGCTTACCAAGGTCAAAGGAAGATGAAGTATATTGTACTTTTTTCAGAGACTGGGGAAGACCCATAACTGACGTTATGAAGGATTCCTTCTAGTAGACTTCAGGATTAGATCACTTCTTGGTGTCTACATGATGACTCATAGAGCCAATGATATCAATTACCAACTACTTAAGGCACACAGCAGTTGCTTAAATAGTTTGATGTTGTTGTTCTCAGCACAAAATAGAAAATTTCAAAACATTTAAGAAAGGGTAGAAAAACCAAACAAACCAAAAAAACCTCGCTAAACCAAACATTCGCTAACATCGCAAGTCTTTGGTGGAAAAAGGTAAAGAATAAAGGAAAAAGACAGTTGAAAATGTATGGTGTTTGACAGCAATAATACAACTTAAAGATTCTTCATTCCTTAGGAACACAATGAAAATACTTTCAGTTGTCAAGTTCAATTAGACTTTGAAAACATTAAGGCTGAAAGCATTAAATTACAGTAAACTCAATGCAGGTTCTTGTGCTCTCCAAGAACTTATCTAAAGATTTGTGAAATGTTGCCCTATGGTCCTGCTGACAACTCTTTTCTTTGTTCTCTTGTGACTGATTTGGATTTCTTTCACTTTTATTTTCTAAGGACCAAGAAACAGGCCTTTAGAGATGTGACTTGTCTCTGTGACTTAAGCACATCACAGTTATGGGCAGATTAATTTGAAACAGTCTGTTTGGAAATTTAAGATGTAACTGTAAAACAATAATGTGCTAATACAAATTACAGCCTTTTTATTCACATATTTATGTGAAAAAAATATTGTAGTAAGAAGTAAACAGAATTGTTTGCCAATAAAAAAAACCCCAAGCTTTGATCCTTGAGTATTTGTATTCAGTTTCTACCTTCCTTCGCCTCTCACTTTCATCATAAAACATTAAGAGAAAGTCTTACACTCAACTACGTGTTCCAGTCAGATGCTGTGACAGTTAACCTGTTTTAAAAGGTGATTTGAGTACCCTTGACTTTGAAATACAGTCAACTGTTAATCCAAATACATATAAATAGTTCTTTGCAGTGCACCAGTACCATGGCTAATATTTACTCCAATGACCTTCTTCTGGATTGCTCACTATTTCTGCTTTTATAGAAGTATGAGCATAAAGACCAATGAGCCATTAAATAATAGAGCATAGTGGGGCAAATTCAGTGCTAACTTAGTCCTACGGATTCCTACTGCCTGTGCTGCCTAAAGCAGTCTGAGATCAGCTTTGGAGTAGCCACAGAGCTGTGCTGCTTTTGAACTGAGTGCAATCCTGTGCTTCTTCTCTGCATCATCTATTAGGCAGTCATGTTCCTATACTTAAACCTTTTTTTTTTAAAAAATATATAACTAATTCATTTCTTAAATTGCCTCACAAAATAATGGACTTGTAAGTCTACAGATCCATCAACTCAGAATATACATATGTTACTAGTGTAAGGAAGAATCAAATGGTGCAAAAGCTTTGTAGCATGAAGGAAAAGGTGCCGTCTTCAAAATACAGTGAAGCCTACTTCTTTGCAAATTAAAACAAGGAAGCTTACATGAAGAAAGTCAGTATGATTTTGTGAAGAGGTTTATATATGTTTTTACCTATGCAGGATGATGATGTCATCCAAAGTGAAAGCTTTCAATTTTTAAGGCACAGTAAAATATTAAATAACTTGCTCATTCCAGGCAATTAGTTTAATTTAATTTCTCTCTCATCCTCTTTTTTTTTTTTTTTTTTTTGGTATTTTGGCAATCCTATAAAATCAGGAAAGTTTAACCAGCTACCTTTGAATTTTTTACCGATTGCTTCATCTACTCAATATAGGCCATGGTAATGCAGATGTCTAAAACTCATAGCAAATTGATATAGAAATTCTACTGGGATTTCAGCCATGGAATAAAAGGCCTGAATTCATTGCTTACATATGTACCAAATGTTTCAGGTTTTCCTGTGATATCATATTATCTTAAAATTACCTTAAGAGTTGGAACTCATATAGCAATCTAGATCTTGTTTATTTCAAATGCTGAATGAGACATAAGGAGCTCTTGCTTATACACTCTGAGATCGGTTCCAAGGCTCTCTTATGTGAATGCATGGACTTTTTGCAAGGAAGCAGTTACTAAGTATGAATAATTGGGGAAAAAGAGAGTCATAATTGAAATAGTTTCCAGTTTTATTCTATTGTCATTCTAGGTCCCTGTCCTAGTTAGCTTAATCCAGGAATTCACAGAGTATAGCAATCAGTTGTGCACATCAAAGTTCTTTGCAAACCTCCCTTAATTGCTTCTGTAAATGTCACATCTCTCTACAGAGTATCTTGTTATCTAAAGTAAATGTTGGAATGTTGATCAGTCATCCTTTACTCACTGGAAATTTCAATGAGCTTATGGTTGTTGGACATAAATGTGAAAATATTTTTGTCCTGAGTTCCTACTGAGCGTTGTTGAGGAATGTGTGAATATGTCCTTTGTTCCAACCAACTGGGAGGCTGGTGATTGCTTATAGAATCATTTCAATATCACTGTTCTGTTTTGAACCTCTAGAAGGTAACTAATCTATTAAAAGCATGTAAAATAATAATTAAGACCCCCTAACATCTGTGGAGTGCTCCCTCTCTTCTTTATCCTTGGCATTTCAGTTCAAGAGGCATACATCTTTTCAATTTCTGTTCATGCAGCAGCATCTGAGAGATATTTATCCATTTCAAAATGTCTGATTAAAAAAAAGTAATCTTTTGGTCAACAAATCACAATTATTCATAAAGCAAGAAAATTCCTCTGTCTTGATTACTTTTATGGTTTTTTTGGTTGGCTTTTTGTTTACCTTTTTCTTCACTTATCAAAGGTAACTGTGAATTAATTTCATAACGTCTAGAAAAACACAGTCGAGACCCTGTTCTCAATCAAATAATCCAGACTTAATTTGTGTAGCACCTAAAACAAAGCTCAGAGAAGTTCACAGCTTCTGTCCTGGTCTGTGGCTGTAGGTAGCATCTATGTCAGTCATCTGGTTCTCTTCAACATTGACAAAAGGGAGAAAGGAACTATCACAGATGAGGAGCTTGGATCATCATTTGTGTATTTTGATTCCTTGTGTATTTGAGACAGTGAAATACATCATCGTTCACTGAAGTGTCACTACTCATCAAAGTTTCAGTGATGATTTAATGCATTTGTACTCTCCTCCAGTTTGATAAAAGTTCCATTTAAAGGCAAACTAGATCTTGAAATGAATGATCTGTTATGATTTCCCTCCCAAGAAAGCTTTATACAAGATACCATTTCTTCTAAGCATGGATGATTTATATTTTCTTATATAGTCGCTCTGAGCAATCTACTATACTCTATAATACTTTTTTTTGTTATTTCATTAGACATTTGTAATCTGTCAGTTCCTATGAGCCCATTTTGAGTGTGTCAAGGTCACACGCTAATATTTGAAATTATTAGTTACTAACTTGTTTGTGATGCTTATCAACATCAGTGAAATTATAATTAAAATAGGGATCATTGGGCTAGTGAGTCCACTTTTAACAGAAGCTACAAGAAGGACCAATATGACTCAAGATTCTGTAACCTAGAACTGTCAGGAAAAAGAATTTGAAAGATTAAAAAATTAAATACCAGTTTAAAAAAATTGCTGGTTCCTATAGATTAAAAAACTGGAAACATTTTGCCAAGTCCATTGTAAAGACTGTTACAAAATGGTTTATTTTCATGTTTACTTTTTTTTCTTATTACCTAGATTTAAAAAATAGTCTGTATTATGCTGAAAATGTTTGTGAGAACTTTCGAGCATTCCAAAATATTTTTGCAGAATATATTTCAAAAGGAAAATTTCACCAAACCCAACTCACTAATACATATTATTCTTGTTCCATTGAGACTGAAGACTTTAATCTTTATTTTTGTCATATAATTCTTTAAAATATTTTTTTTTAGTAAAGTGCTACCTGTAGTTTCTTGTATTTTAATAGTCAAAAAAGTAGATGGTTGAACTTAAGCCGTGATGTAAAATTCTGAATTATATTTCCCTATGTCCTGCTATAAGCAGAAAGTCTAATTGACTACCATTGTTGTACCAAATGTGTATTTCTAAAGATACATTTTTGTTGTCCAGCACTGAACGCTTGTGTGAAACGTATGCCAATGATCGCCTTTTTACTTATACAGATACATTTTGTTTTACATACTTAGTATCCTTTTATATATTTATTATACACTAACATTTTGCCTATATATAATGAGTTGTAATTTCACATTTTTAGGTGATGTTAAGGTTCTACTGAAGCAAGTTCACTTTCTTAACTTGTCCATGTAATAGTTTTTACATGTTTCTTCCAGGAAATTTGATGAAATGACTTTCATACCTTTGCTACTATCCCACTAACAGAGTTCATAAATTTTCATATATATCTTGCTTTTTATGTTTTTTAACAGTAGTTTGAAATGCAAACATTCCATTATGTAGATATAAAAGCTGAAAGCACAGGCATCTTTCTTTTCTTTACCTGTGCTATCAGCTTATTTTGATTTTTACTGCAGGTTATTTTTACGTTCAATTACTGTTTTTTCCTGACTGCCTCATGGTTTACACAGGTATCACATTTTATTGGAGTGGTTTTTCAGATTATTGGTGTGAAAGACTTATGGGATTTGCTCATAAATGTCTGTCCATCCCCCACTCTCTTGCATTTTCCTCGTTATTGCAATTGTGGCTCTGCCTCCAGATACGTTCTTAGACTCTTAATTTTTTTTTTCATGCAAATCTCATTACTCTTCTCTTTTCATTTACTCCTATTTTCCATTTTCTCTGACAAATTATCACAGAGCTGAAAGGCAAACAAACTAGTACTTACATAATATTTTAAAGGTGGCCTATAGTGATATTCAGGGAAAAAACAGCAGCCTCCCTCAACAGTTATATTTATTTCCTTTAGAAAATGATATCCATTCAGGTGTAATTTTTACGTATTTTGGAGAACCTTTTAGTATCAATTACACAACTTTTGAACAATTACTTTTTTTTTTTTTACCCAAGAATAAAATTTAGTGAAATACTTGAGGATGCTTTTCAGTGTTAGGAATATTTTATGATGGATAATAGTTTTACATCTCAGGTTTGGATCTTCTGTTTAGAGCTAAGTGAAATCTGAGTAGTGAAAGACTGTGGTTCTGTGGTGACTGTGGTGAAGTATGAAAGACTCATACTCTACAATAACAATATTCTACTTACAGCACACATAGCTCAATATACTGCACAAGGGCAGAAATGACTTTGTTAATGAGAGTTTTATACTACTTTTGGTACCATATGTGCTACTGGCTCAATACAATCACCAGAAGTCAGTAAGTTTGTTTTGGTGAATAGATTTTTTAAAAAATACAATTAAGACCAGAGTTCTCCTAATGTTTGGAGCTATGATTAATGGCAGGATGGATAAAAAGGTTATCTAGGTTCCTTGGTGAATGGACAGAATTCTGTAGATGATGATTTAAGCGAGCCAAAAAGTCACTAATCTTTTGGACAGAGGTAAAGAAGTAAAGGGGGACAAAATGTAGAACTGTTGCAATGCTTTGGTTAGTGAAAAGCATCTTAATGTCCTTCAGACTTTTATAGACCTAAATGTCCTTCAGGTACTTCCATCCCTTCAGTGAAGTCTTCCTGGCAGCTTTACCTGGCAAGCAGCTCTGTTGCAGACCTTTCTGCATACTGATTACAAGAAACATAAACACATATGCTACTGTAACTGCATAAGGATATAACTGGACCCTGAAACACAAGAGCGGAGAAAGAGGTTTGCCATGCAGTATTTCTGTAAGCTGCCTTGCTAGCAGATAGCACTGTGCAAAAGAAAATGAAATTGTGCAGTAAGCTGGGATCACTCTACTCAGACTGAGCTGAGGTACAAATAAGTACAGCTTTTTGTATGATAACTTACATAAATACAGGTAAATTTATATTCACATCACTTTCAACAGTGTTATATATGGAACAGTCTGACATAAAAATAAGTCCCCCAAAAAACCCAAACCAATCAAGCATGAATTTATTATTATGTAAGATTCATAGCTTAGAGATGAAAAAAAGTACATAAACTAAAAATGTATACTGCTATAATTCCTTTAAAGTCTGAGACTTTCGGCAGTAGATAATGTGACATAGAATCTCTTGCCACTTATTTATAGTCTTTTCTCCCTAGTTTTGCATTATAGTATACGCTAACAATGTATTTAATATATTTATTCAGTCACATAAAATGGGCATATACTTTGATATACTATGGGAGCCTTTTTCTCATGAATATTTTCTGTTCTCTTTTTCCATATAGTTATTTACTTTTCTGAACTGACTGCAGAACCAGAACAAGATTTGCTATATGACTTGAAATTAATTCTTGAAACCAAACCTAATTAAATATCCATATTCTTTTCTTAAAATAAAAACTCTTGAAACCGTAGATTTACATTACAAAGGAAAATCTACATTGAAAAACTAAAGCTGAGTCATACATAGTTTTATTTTTATTTTCCTGTTTATTGTTTGTTTAATAGAAGTTTTATGTTTCTACATTAAAGAAACCTAACAAAGGCTTGGATGAATGTCAAGTAATTTTATTTAAAAATTCTGTAGGATTATACACTAGTAATTGTGATGTCTAACTACTGCATATTAAGTTAACAGGCAAAAGGATCAGAGGGATCAAAGGGATCAAAATGAAATAGCTGCATTAAGATACGTTCACTACAAACTTCTTGCCATCCTCTTTTTCCCTTTATACCTGGGCAAAAGGTTTTGATTGCATCAGTATCTCTGCACATATTTTCCTGCATCTCATGCTTCTGAGAATAAATTAGAGAATGAGAACTGAACATCACTGTTACAGTAAACTGAGTCTTGATTTACGGGCAGCCTGAAACATCAGTTACAAATATGAATTATTTAAGTCATCTAAATGAGGCACTGACATTCACAGAAGGATCGATCCTTGATTAAATTGTATCTACCCTTGGAAGATTCTGTGGGACTCCAGAGTATGTTTCAAGTTTTCTTCTCCAGATAGATAGTACAATAAAAAACTTATTTCAATTATGTAATTCTTTAAAAAGGAAACGTTTGTGTCAAACATATTTTGGAACAGTACCATGGCGTAAGGATTTTTGCTGCAGCACTAGATGATTGCACACATACAGATGACATTCCCTTTACATTAACATTCAGCAGTTCCTGATAGAACTGATTTTCTCTCTTCCTAATTTCTGATGGAGAAAGTAATTGGGATGGAGTCCAGCTAGTTTAGAGTTAATTTAGACAAAATATGAAGATTAGCAGTAGAGAAACATAAATACAAGTGGCTGAGTTTTCAATTGCACCTATTTTAGAGACGTATAAATGGTAGCTATTGAGATGGGCACAAGAGGAGAAAGACTTAACTATTTTGAGTGCCAACTAATCTGTTAGCATCTTAAACTATGTCTCCATTAGCAAATAGCATGGATCAATAACTCTGTAGAGAGAAACCACTGACACAAAATACCCAATTCATGTGCTATATGTATTTCAAGAGTTGTTTTAACTTTTTTTTTTTTAATGGTTTGAACTACCCTACCCTAGTCCCATGGACTAAATGCCTATTTGAGGCAGGAGTGCATTTATCAGAGTCCTGTGGTTCATTTTCCAGTTTGGTCTCATCCTGAAGGAATCCAGCTCCTATACTGTAAGTCTATGCCACAATGCAAACCACAGCACAGAAAATGGAAAGAAACTGGATATTTACTTCACTAGCATGCTCCTAAACCCAGCTGAAACACTAATGTGTAAGAGCCTAATAAGACTTAGCAGAATTGTTCCATCCTTGTGTTGCGCCAGTGTCAATCTTTAACTGGACAATAGGATACTGTCACTCTGTACCTTTTGTCATGGTAGTGCCTCTCTCTGAAATCTGAATTATAAATGGTGAAGCCATCATTTGCATGTAGATAAACTTGGTCATCAGGAAGCTCTGGGTCATTTGTTCTGTCAACATATCATTTAACACAGGAACATTCACACCAGTTATTTATGGAATGTGTCTTACACTTAAGATCTCTCTGTCTCCAGTTGAAAGTCATATACATCATTCTTCTATAAATATTAAACATAAGTCCTATGTTAATCACATTTAATTCACAACTTTTACCTACAAAGCATCTTTTAGCCTTTAAAGTTTTACTGTTCAGTTTGGCCCAAAATATCTCAAAATGATTAAACAAAACTATTTGTTCAAAATAAAATAAATATGAACAAAATAGGAACAACAGTGTCAACAACAGCTCTGTCAGATCCAAACAGAAATTATTTTACAAAGAATTATTTCACATAATTACTCAATTATAGGGACAGAAACTACAGGAAGAGCTATTTTATTTATTTTTTAAACTCACACACTGAAATATTAGCAATGGAGACAGTAAATTGTTCTGATTAGACACAACAAGAAGGATCTTGTTATCTCCTATTTACTTTAATTCTAGTCAGATGGTTAGTGCATGTCATGTAAATATGCACCTTCCTACTCTCTATCTCTCACTATAAATTGTCTAGATTTTCTTTCCATGTCAAAGTGACAGTGCCATAAGGAACTTCTCCTGAAACTCTCAACTATGTTGTAATCAAATTTAGACTGGAAACTGTTAATATTTTTCCCTGCATTCCTTCTCAATATACATATAATGGTATTTGATTAGAAAATGGGTTTCCCTTAGTGAGAGGAACTTCCAGTTCCAATTCAAAGGAAGAATTTTGGAACTGTTTTTGTGAGGGGTACAATTTCCTCTAGCTAAATCATTCACAGAAATGCTTAAATCTTACAGAGACTCTCCTTAGAGGGATTGTTTTTTCCCTTGAATTGATCAAACCCTGGGCTAAAAATAACTGTATATTACCATCAGAAGGAGCCTTTAACCTTCATATTATTTGTTTACTCTTGTTTAATGCAGTTGCATGATGTTTATGACAACTCTCAGTTTCACAGGAAGAAACAGTATTCACTTTGCCTACAAAGAGTGATTCATTAGTATTACTAGTAACTGAAATCTTCTTTTCTAAATCTCAAAAAAATAAGAAATGATGACAAGTCAAAGCTGAACCGAGGATAAAATTCTCAGAGGAAGAGTTTCTTAGAATTTGTAAGACTCCTGGACAGCACTGCAGAACATACAATACTTGATAATTATTATAATTACTATGACAAACTGAACTAATATTCTAATTCATCTTTCCTTAGAGAAACATCTTTTTGAGGGTAAAAAATACTGATTTTGTTAATTAGATCACTTGTTTTACAAGGTGTAGCTGAAAGTTAAGTATGCACATTTGAGATATTTTTAATATATGGTTGTAACACAAGTAATTATATTAATTTTATCCGAGCCATATTCATTCACAAGGAAACTGTGAAGCCATTAATACGTGATCTAGAAATTCATGGAAAAGCACCTCCTAAACTTAGAAGCTATATTGCCAAAGAAGTGCAGAGAAAAGGATGATGGTACTCAGGAATATGAATAACTGAAGGCAACAAAACACATGTGTTTTGTAAAAAAAAGGAGTTGTAATAATGTATAACACTTTTGAAAATGCATAGCTGCAGAAGAGAGCATTATCTCCATCCATTGGTGAAGTCTGATGATGGAGAACTAGTGAAAACCTGGCAGATATTTGTTTTGGCACTTCCAATACCTTCCTGTTTATTTACACTTTTAAATTAAGGTACTAGAATCACATTATTTCTAAGTGGTTTCATTTAAATTGTTCTATTGTGGGGTTGAAATTAAAAAAATCTGCCTGGAAGTGCTTTTTATCTTTGAACAGTCTTGCAAATTCTGCAATTCAAACTTTCTTTTGCTGTTACAGTAGCTAACTCACTTCTTACATCTTCTCAACTTGAATGTAGAGAAAATAAATAATTACAAAGGACAAGACAAAAATACAAAGCCTTGTGAGACCTAAGTTTGGTTCAATAGGAATACATACATTAATTTCTCAAGGAGATGAAGAGATATCAACATAATTTCCAGGGCACAGCAGCTCACTACAAAAGGAGATTCTGCTTTTTGAAAGAGATTGTTCTGCATACCTAGATCACTGACTGAAAATATTATTTTCTCTAGGATTCATGACTTTCCTCAAGACAAACTTCTCAACAAACATTAAAAAAATATCATTTTTTTAATCAAAACTTAACTGAAAAGAAATAGTGCAGGTTAAAAGTCAGGATATAGGAGACCTATTTATATATGTATATCTTTGCAGAAGATATTAACATATTTAATGACAACAGTGAATGAATCAAGATCATTATGGAGGCAGCTACTTAGAACCCTCACCTTTAAATCCAAATGAAGACCTTGCCTGATTGTACATGAGTTATGGTGGATTGTAATTCTTCCCTTCCTAATTAAACTGATTTTATAATTTCAATTGATATGCATAGCTTTTCATCACCCTCTGCAGTCCCCTGGTTTAATACAGATCTCCTAACTTTGAAAAAGAGTCAACAGAAGAAATGAGGGGAAAAAAGACCCCTCAGTGAGAATTCTGGCATTTCAAGGGTTTTTACTGCAATAAAAACAATCTCTGAATATCATAATTTCATGATCCAAAAAATATTTTAAGCTGTTGCAACTTCTTTTAGTTTAATAAGGCCAAGACTAATCTAGCTTTATTGAATGTTAAATCAACCAAACAAACAATAGCAAGACACTGCTCACACACTGCCCAATGCTCAGGATTTATGAAAGATTGTTTCCATTCTTTCTCAACAAAAATACACAAAACTCATTGTTCTTTATCCGAAAGACATTAGAAGCATCTTATTTTTATCAGATAGTCTCCTGAGACTTGATTGTAATTTTTTACAGTCTCCCAATATGTTGCTCACATACAGTGATTTATAAACTGTATCTCTTGTATCAGCATCCAGGAAACTATATGGAGTATGGGGGAAAAATAGTAATAAAAAGCAATTGGAATGTGACACTAACTGGAAAGCTAAACATCATGATAATTAGTCTACAGTGTATCATGGGTAATGACAGCAAGAAAGTCAAAGCAACAAAGATCTCAAAATAAGAGTATAGCCTTTTCAGAGGAAGGTTGTTATTCCCAAATGGTCCTCTGCCAGTTTTTGAGCTAACCAGTTCAGGTATATCTGTCTATGCTGTAATCAAAGCTGATCTATCAAAATATACATGTCCTCCTCAATGTGCAAAGTTAGGAAGTTATCTGTAGATCATCTCATGCAGCCATTACTGAACACAGATTTTTAAACAAAGTTCACTGAATCTACTGTTACAAAACATTTTTCTGAGATAGACTTTCCCAAATGTAATGCTTTGAGGATCACACTGAGGCAGAAATGATTTTCTGCATTCCCAGGAAGACACTGGAAGTCTCTTTGGACTGCAATAAGTGCAAATTTGTAAAGTGAAAAACCTGATGCTGAGTACCTGACGTCTATATTACATGTGTTTTGCAGTTCCAGTACCTGTCTGATCTTATGGAATGAATGCTCGTGAGTGGGTGTTAAGCCTTAAGTGCACCCTTGCTTCTGCTAGTTTAATCTTGAAGCAAACAAATTCACAAGCTCTAAGGCTATCTGTGAAACTAACTGAAAAACAGCATGTAGGAGTGACTGAGTGATTTGTCTCAGAAAATCAGTTCTGATGCGAGCTAAAATACATCCAACTACTCTGATTTTTTTATATACAAAAAAACCCCCACAACAAATAACTCCCATGGGAGAGATGAACTCAAGAATCTGTGTATAGGAATTGTCTTTTTTACAAAAAGCCTAAGAAGGTGTGATCTACCAACAAACCCCTGCAATGCAAGATGTCTCTGAAATGACGGGCAAGACCAATGAGATCATGGAATTTTGATTCTATCAGGATATCTTCAATAAGCCTAAGGCAAAGAAAGGCATTTCTATTCTGATTTGAACCTGTTTTGACTTTTTCTTATAGCATTACTCTCTATTTGATCATTTGCATATCTAAAATAATTGCTGCTTGGATTTAAATTTAAAAGGTACTTTTTTAAAGAGTACAATTACACACACATATTGCTGCTCTACCGTATTATCATCAATGAAAGGGTTCATTTACATCATCAGTGTGAAAGTCAAACAGGCACTCACAGGAACAGTATAAGGAATAAAAAGAAAACCACCTTGGCTGCTAATGCTAGTAAAGCTTTGCCATGAGAATAGCCTCACTAAATCCAATAAGGTTTCATTTGAATCATCCAAATGTCAACTGGATGTCAATTTTCAGTGGTTACACAGAGCATAATATCTGAAATATTAGCCTGTGAATTTGTCAACTTTTTTTTTTTCAGAATGCACTTGACTTTTAAAGATGTTAAATCAAAGGAATAAAGTAATAATTACATGATTCTGCTACTCTGGTTAATTATATATATACATGAATCAATTCATTGCATATTTTTCTGTTGAAAACTCTTCAAAATATCTGGCAGTAACCCTACTCTGGAAGTGTTCCTACCAGCTATTACTGGGCATCATCTTCACATGAAAGAACATGGGAACACAACAAGTGCAGAATTATCCTTGTACTAGTACATTTTTCACAGCTACAGGTCATCAGGAATTTCCAATTTAGAGACTATTTGGAATGCTGCATTTAACAGACACTGATAACGTCTTACTTATTTTGGAGTAATTCATGTCTATAATTATAGGTTGTGTGGAAAAATACTTATTTATCTTTTAAGCCTGCTAACGGATAATTTCACCGAGTGGACTTCTTGTGATTAATCATTCCCTATTTATCATCTTAATACCATTAATCTCTGTGGAAGCCTTATTCTATTGCCTCCTTATCCATTACTTTTTCAGGCTGATGAATTCTATACTATTAGTCCCTCTTGATTCCACTCTGAAACACTTTTGTTTCTTTTCCCTGTTCTATTCTGCAATATTCGAGTACCTGTTCTGTATGCCCGAGTGTCTCAAGCCATTTTCTGTGGTGCGTGGTGGATCCATACCTAATTAAGAAAGGGACAATGCATGGCAGAGCAATAAGCTAATGAACCATTGTAATGGCTTGCTCTGAGCACATCTTCTGTTGTTTATTGTTAGTGTCACAACGTGGGAGATTGAACATAAAGATCATTTATTAACGTTTATATATTAAAACACCTAAATCAGTCAGACAAAACGAGACATTCACCATGAAGGTCACTAAAGTAATGATCACAGGAAGTATTAAAAGTTGCCTTTCACTGACAGGAAACTGTAGTCACAAAAAGGTCCTTCCACATTCCATGAAACCATCAGCATAAGTTTGACAAGGAGTACATACAAAGTTTAAGATGTATGAATATGTACTGTGGATCCTTTTATTTCATACGTACTCTCTTTCTAACTGCGTATTTAAAAAGAAAAAAAAGGGTCTCTGCTGTGAGTAAAGGCCCTATTAGCACAATATTTTCTGGTGCTCATTCATTACTGTTTCATTGTCAATGGGTTTACTTTTCAAATATTTTTGGACAAAAAACATTTCTAAAACTTCTCCAATTCTTCTTCTCTCCAGTCATGGAAGGAGGTATATCTTGATATAGGTTCTCACAGAAGTTGAGTTTTGATTTTCAAGTTTATTTGTCACATTAATCCAAAGCCTTGATATCATTAGTTTTCTTACAATACACCATTATCACCTTCAATTAACTAATTCATTTCCACTATGTTAATTTTTTACTGGTGGCAGTAAAAAGAATACCCAAAGTTTTTATCTTTCAGAGTATCTTGTTCTACAGATCAACATTTTCACCTTTAGTATGTTAATCAAGATTCCATACTCTTCTCCTGTCCTGTATATTTATCACATAAAGTTGCTAGCATTTCTTGACAGCCAAAGTCACCAGAATATGTAAAGTTATTGAACAACCTGAGTTTTATTTTATGGTTATCTTTAAAATATTTCTGATTTGTACTCATTGCATTCTCCAGCAGAGAATTTTAAGAGAGAACGTAACAGTGTATACATCCACCCTTTGTCTTTGCTGACTAAAAATACCTCTTATGTAACTTGTATTTTTACAGGAAATTATGCTTGTGGCATAGACAATATTTGGGTATGGTGGAAAGCTCACCTAGAACACCACTCATGCATAACTTGTAAAAAAACCAATGGCATAAAATGCCTTAAGACACCAATCAACCAACCAAGTTATAATACCTCTCCAACTAAATTAATGAAATTTATATAGGAAGGAGTCTTTTTATCTCCCCTTTCTGAATCTGGTCACTTAGTTGGTAATTCTTGTCCCATTTCCCTTCACATTCAAAAGTGACTTCAACTTGACCTTCCTTACCTGTAATACTAAATAAATTGTTCAATAGTTTGCTAATTGTTGTCAGGCAACACTCCTTAATGTTAGTGCATGGTCCAGTTTCCTAAATATCTGAACACATTTAATGCAGGAAGTCTCATTTTAAAAGTTACCTTGCATTATTATCACTATGTGCTCAGGTTTTTTGGTTTATCTTTTTCTTGTTTGTTTGGGCTTTTTTCTCAGTCTTATAATTGAAAGTGTGATATTAAGTTTCACTTGTTTCTGTTCTCCTGACCAGTAAATAACATGTAGTAGTTATCATATACAGATTCACAAAAGATTCTCAGTAGTTTCAGAAGACTCTTTCTAGCTATCCATTATATCCTTTCTATGGTTTGCATCCCACCTGTTTTCATTTAGAAACAGTAATTTGCAGTTTAAAAAGCTATCAGAATAGAACCTGAAACTTGAACATATTTGCCAGTCAGACTCTTTTCCTCTCTTACAATCCCCGACATACAACAGTGGATCTTATTTTTTGCCTTATCTATGTAACTTTAAGATTTGTTTAACTTTGATTTATCCTCTGTTTTTTGTTTACTTCCATCATCAGTCATTTTCAACATTTTTTTTGTTGATTTTGTTTTCTTAACTCTTCTGTAACGACAGCCACATGCATAAGGTTGCCTTCGTAACTTTGAAAATGTTTGTTGCTTGGTCCTCATTCAATATTGGCAGCGCTTTAAACCTGTTGTTTTTCCCTATGTGCATTAATTTACATGAAATAATATTGTTTTTCATTTGCTGTTTTACTATTCAGGCATACAGTAACAGAAGATCTGTCTGCAGCTTTTCAAAATCAGTATGTTTTTATTATTGGGAGTATTTGTTGCTACTGGGACCATCAGTATGAGATGAAGAGAAGGATGGGATGAGAGAAAGAATATTCCTAAGAAGGAACAAAAGTATACAAAACTGGGTAGACATGACAGGAAAGAGAAGATTCTTATTTGTAATTTGAATCCATGGATGACACTGCATATGGATGCAAGTAGAAACTGGCATCTCAATTAAGAGGGAAGGAAAGAGGGAGTAAGAGGATAAGTGGGGCACAGAGATAGGTATTTTTTAACCCCTGCTTTCTTTCATTAGATTGGGAAATGTTCATTATTTGTGTTGGGAAGACAGGTGAAGAGACCATTTTTGTGTCTATGATACAATGAAGGTTACTAGAGCAGGCTGTATGTGCAATCCCTGTGTAGAGTTAGGTGTGTATACGGTTAAGGTATGTACAGATTTTAGATGACACCAAAAACTATATATACTCAGGGTACTTAACAAAATGTTAACTTTCAAAAGTTAATGGTCTGAGCTGTCAGATAGTTAAATGGTTTTGTAATGGATTTTTTGAGAGATTAAAAATTACTTCATTTTATCTATCTTCTTCTAAGGTACACAATTAAGTATTTCAAGTATTTAAGTTAAGTAGGACTCTCCAGTAAAACCATGGATCATGGAAAAGAACTGTATTTTGTGCATGGATGGAACAGAGCAATACAGTAACTGTTTAAATAGAATTTCTTGCCAAACCATGAATTGCAACTAACTTTATCTCCTTAAATTAGTAGTGAAGGAGTCCAAGATTGGGTCATAGGCAAAATTATCTTGCTAATGGCTTATAACTTGAGCTCAAACCTGTATTCTGCCTACAGGATGCCTGAATGTGAAATCTCATTTGTCACAGCTAATTTGGACCTGTTAAAATCAAATTACACACGATGAGATCCTATCTGGCACAAGGTTGAACATGGGAGGAATGTGTAGATGCAATCAGAGACATTTGCTCAAACTGCAGGAAGCTAATTTAATTTCAGCATAAAATTCTTTTTAGGAATAGATGAATAAAGGAGGTAAAAAGTTGTCTTTTAATGACTACTATCGACTTCACCAGGGATGGGATTTTATATCATCTGTCATACTGAAAAATTCATAGCTATTTTGTATGGAGAAAAAAAATAAAGCCCAGAAGATCCCTACCAAACAGTTTAAAAGTTATTTTCTGTTTACATTGTAAAATCAAGTCAGATGGTAAGTATGTATTATGAATTCTGAGTTAGCAATTAAACTTCAAGTTAAAAGCCCAGTGTTTGTTAATATAAATTCAGAGAAAATCTTAACCAAACAAAATAATTGCTAATCATTTATTTTTCCACCAGAACCCAGGTAAATATGTTCAGATATTGTCTATTAGAAAAACTGTGGGAAATTTTGCTTATCTTAATTTTTAATTACCACAGAAACATATTTAACAGTTCTGGTTTGACTTTTAAAACATCCTCAGAGTCATTATCACGGTTCACTTTTTTAGTAAATGCTATATCCCTCAAGTTACCATGCTTTTAGAGGGTTTATGACTTAGGTATCATGTCTGTGCAGTCTTTTTTCAAGTTAAAACACCAAATTTGTGCTTTTCACAAAGTTGTCAGGGACTAAAGCAATATGAAAACTCAGTTGACACTGATTTCAAGGGAACAATGACAATTTACAAGAGTAGAGAATGACATTAAAGATGAATCTGTAATGTCACTGCTGTTTGTCAATTAACATGTCAAATGACAGTGACTGTTCTTCTACGTGAATTGACTTCAGCTTTCCAAGGTTAACACTTCTGCTGCCTACAAGGGTACTCAGTTTTCATCCAGCAATTTTTAAAGGAAAAAAGAAAATGTAAACTTTCTAACAATATTTTCTAACAAATCTAAGTTTCCTAACATCATGGAGCTCAGATGTGATGGTTTCACATTGGTTTCTTTCTGTCAGTTTAACTGAGCAAATAGAAGTCTGCTACTGCCTCAAAGCCATTACATTTATTACATCTCCACTTTTCCTACCCTGCAGTTTTCCCATGTAGGTTACCAAGTTCTAGTGCCTGCAACAACTGCAATATCTTGTTATTTTTGAAAAGTTCCTAATAGCAAGAGCTATTGAGGGACTTGAGTATAAGATATTATGGTTTGATAAATATCATGAGAGTTTGCAATGACTGTCTTCGCAGTGAGATCTTCTGAATCGTATTTTTTAATTATCTGAAGGGTAAGAACAATAAATACATTTAATACCTGCAATATTTTTGCAATGTATGCCTGATAAAGCCTTGATGACAAACATATTCCAAACATTTAACTATTGTTCCACATTTGCATGAATAGATACTTTTTTGAACAGCGAATGCACTTTATTACAAAACTACTCAGCTTAAAAAATTCTTTAAAAATGCTCAGCTTACTTCTCTTTAGCAGCACTGACCTTTCGAATTCCAGAAAATGCTATTATTGACATTTTGTGCGCTGCAGACTAAAGGTAAAATACAATCAGTTTACATAAATAAACCTAATTCCTTATTGGGCACTCCAGTGTTACAATCTTATACTTGATAGATTTCTAGGATATAGGGAATCTTGATCTTTTAGTTGTTCCCTGATGGATTTAGTAACATGTCTGTTGGTTGCAGGATACCCCCATGCAGTGGCCAACCTACTGCCATCTACATCGTACAGTACTTCATACTGAAACACTAATGCAACATGTATTTCATACTGAAACACTAATGCAACATGTATTGACAGAGATGACAGAAATGTGAGGAAAAAAATGCAGAGTTAAAACAGAATAGAAAGTAACAAGTTTGAGTGTTAAAAGGGAGCAGAGAGAGGCAGGTTATTTTAGGCAACAGAAAGGTCATCAGATGGTAACTTAAGGATTTTTGGGGTGCCACCTACCGGTTTCTTTCCACTGCTGATAATTTTACAGGTAATTAGAATCTGAAGAGATATACTAAAAAAAAAGTGAGATCACAGATAATAACATGAAATTTAAAAGAATGGAGTGTATATTCAGTGACTCTGTTAAAGCTAAAAATCATCTTGGAAGAAAGTGAATAATATTTGAATGATATTTACATCAAAATTTTGGAGGAATTATTTGGAGTCACATGTAGAAGTGAGAAGCAGAAAAGAACTTTGGGCAACTGATTTAGAACAGAACTTAGAGAATGTACCAGTACTTACTGTGACAGAACTATTCTGAAGACCAATCTTGTCAGATTCCTGTCCTCTTTAGATCAGTTTGTATGAGCTGCTTCAATAAGATTCAATAGGTTATGATAGAGAAAACAAAAGACTAAAAAAAGAGGAAAAATACATGTTGAATAGGGAATGTCTACAACATCATGGACAAGATCTGGCAAAATGGAGTCCTGTTGGATTTGCAAGATTTTAAAAAGACAGGACACTACAAATTTACTGAATCTGTACAAGGCCACTAAAAGATGTTCAACATAAAAAAGTTTATGTAACATTGGCCACATTCAAGAGTGCAATAGCTGCTTTGTGCAGAGGAGAACCAGAATGTTACATAACACCTAACGAAACAAACAGCTCTCTGAAGGACTGCCCAAACTTCTACCTAAAAGCAAAGTGACATCAGTATGTCTGCCTGCTCCTAAGGAAACAGCTGGGCTCAGTCCCCAGCTTTAGCTCTAACAAAGGGAAGTGAGTGTGTGTGTGTGTATATGTACCTGTGTGTATATGTATGTGTGTGAATAGTTACATTGTATCAATAATAGCTGGATTGTGTAACAATAACAAATTCATGAATGAAATGCTCATAGAAAAACTTCAGAGGTTGTGGCATAATATGTCAGAGAGGCAATGTTGGCTAACAGACAAGAATATAAAACTAGCTTGGCTAACTCCAATCCCAGGCTTCAGAGTGTTTGTGAAAAATTTGTCTCTTAGGCTTTCCATGTTATATTTTCACAGGGAGCAAATAAAACTATTTGGACCTCTTTTGTAAAAAGATTTGATGGACATATTTATAAGTATTTAACGTTATCCTTTCTTTTCCAAGCTACAAAGAAAATCAGAACATTTCGTGAACCTGCTTCTGCAGTGGGGGGCTGGATTAGATGATCTCTAAAGGTCCCTTCCAAGCCCTAGCATTCTATGATTCTTGTCTGATATTCTGCATCCAGACAGAAAAAATAAACTATTCCCTCCGGATGCAGCTCATAGGGAAAGCATCACTTCCTTTAGGACCAGAAGTTTCACAATGGCAATGAATGGCTAAACAAGTATCATACTCTGGACTCTGCTAAACTAACACTTTGAATGTTCCTTCTCCAGTTAAAAGTTTTTAGACTTCAAGATAGACATTTGGGTGCTATACATTCTAGCTTTATTATTTAGCTGCTCTATGCATTTTCAGTGATGCACATTAGAATACTTTGAAGAAGATAAAATAACAAGAGCATAAATACATGATAAGTTAAAAGTGGACAAGGAAAGGATTGTTTGTTGGCAGCATATTTAAATAAGCTTATGTTACATATTTATTTTTCCTCTATCTGATTTGCTTTTTATATGTATTCAAGGTGATTTTATAAACATCTCTTCCACTTTGCATTTAGGCACAGAAGATTTGTGTGTTGTGATAGGAAATTATTTCCCAGTAATCTTCTCTCATGTGATGTGTATCAGGTTTTCCCTTTCCTTGCATCTTTATACTACCTCTGTATAGTTTCTCAAGAGCTGTTCAAGAGTCTCTATCAAAATTTTCTTTTTTTAGATGGGTTCACAGTAATAAACAGATAATTACTGTTCTCCATCTTAGATCATTATTCTCATTACTTCTTGGTCTTCAGATTCTGGAAATTGACCCCTCTCTACAGAAGTCACCAAGAAAAGCTCAACATGTTGGGTGACTCAGCTCCTTCAAGGATAGGCAACAGCTGAGCCTTGTTTTGAAGGACATAATTACTAAAATAATAATTTTGGTATTCAATTGCTGCCAGATCCCTATCTATATCCATATAGATATACCACCTTCTGCTAGTGCACATGGGAATCTCTGTTGCAATGCAGGAACTTTATTTAATCTTTAAACTAACTCATATCTGTACGATCACTCCTCATAATCTCTAAGCAGTCAAGATTCCAGACCTTGCAATATTCTGAATATCCAGGACTATCTAGGATTTCCGATGTATGTCTGCATTTAATTGACATTTGGGAGCTACTGCAGAATATAGTCAAGTTTCCTTGCCACAATAATTTCTTTACATATAATACCTAAACTGGAAGTAGTTATTATTTGTAATTTATGAAGTTTGCAAGGCCTTATCAGAAATTAGAGATGATGGGCACTTGAACACTCTAAAAGAAAGTTTTAGGACAAGTGTCCTATATATAAACTGATAATTCAAGCTGTTGAGAAAAAGCTGTGCTAATATTTCCATGTTACATACAAAAGTCTAGAGCAAAAACAGTTTGGGAAACTCATCTGTAAAAGAATTTGGTTGTCCATCTTGGGGCAGTGTTCTGGGAGTGTTCTCTGGGAATGCTTTTGTTTAAAAGAAACCTTTTAGAAGGAAAATGATCCACTAGTATACAGATGTGAAATGCTTAAGTTAGACACCTTATCCAAGTACATCATTCTTTGATGGTCACTATATGATAAAAAGTAAGGGGCAGTAAATTGTCAATCACATTGTTAAGTGGATAAATAGCTTTTGAGAGCAGGGACAGGACGCTGTGTCTGAGAATATCACTTTAATTCTGCTAATTAACCAGAGAAACTGCTTCCCTTCTTATTGACGCATTTAGGGTGAGATTAGCTCCACATTTAGATGAATGGCCTTACCTGTATTGACTAAACTGAATACAGGCAAGAATGCCAAGAGTTGTTCATTAATCTTAAAGCAGCCACCCAGAGTGGTTCACTTGAATAGCTTTCTATAGTCTACTGACCACATTGACTAGATATGCATTGACTATACTAGGGTTTTAGACACTAAATTAAGATGGTGACACCAAAAACAGCTAAAAGTTAATGTGGAATTGAATTCTATCTTTAATAGTTGAGTATTTTTTTAAGAATTCCATCAAAGTAACTTGCTTAACTGAATACAGGAACACAAGAAAATGGGATTAGATTTGAGCATTGGACCATCAAATCCCCTACAGATATTTAGGCAAGACTGACACATGAACACCTGCTAGTCACGCTCTCTTTTCACAACAGTAATAAATATTTCACAGCATCTCATCATCAATTTGAGACATAAAAATACACACTGCAACATACCAAAGATGGAAACAGAATTCAGATCTCAAACTCAAGACCAGTCTCTTAACAAGAAAAGCCATTCTTCTACCCTGGGAGGAATAAGAACTTATTTTTAAGCTCAACCTGCAACATCATTTACTGTCGCTGTATCAGAGAAGTTTCTATTCTCCTGCGTCATTAAAAAATGGTCTAATAAACAGTGCATCTAACTTCTTATTTGACATGGTCTTACTCATGATCAGTAAAAATGGTTGGAGTAATGATACCAAAATAATAAATCTGTTAGATATTTCGGTTCTGCAAAAAAATATTCTCGAATCGTGTGAAAAAAATCATTGGCTAATGACCATGGACCAAGCAATGGGTTGTGTTGTTCTGGTGTATTTTCTTTATGCAGCATTTGCTATCAGTTGCTGGAGTTAATTTTCATTTTTAAAAAACTCCTATTTGTTATTAACTGTTTTTTGATTTGGGCCATCCTGCTTTTTCTTGGTGCCTACAATTTTTCTTTACCCTGTAACTGCCAATAACTTGCAGCTCAAACATCCTTCATACGTGCCTTTCTAGTTCATTGAGGTATGGTACAAGGGGTAATGAAAATGGTACGGGGGAGACAACCCGTATGTCACGATCCCCTGTTGGGTTTAATTTGGCAGAAGTTAAACCCCCTTGCTTTCCAACCGACCTCAGACAGCTCTGGGTGGCTGGGGGCGGCTGGGCTTAACTCCTGAGTGATGTCCAATCCAACAGCTGATCCTCATCAGGTTTCGTTCTGTTCCCGGGAACAGAATTAAGACTCAAAACGGAGTCAAGCGCTAAACTACTTACCCATAACAATCCACAATGAAAAGAGAAAGAGAATAAGCAAAGAGAGAAACGTACCAGAGTCAGCGCCGCGAGTCCCCGTGGAGCGCCCCCGGCAGTCTGAGAGCGCCGAGAACCCGCCCGGCCCGGTGACGGGAGGAGACAAAAGAGAAGGGGGAAGGCGCCTTTGCTGGTCCCGCTGTTATATCCACTCCTCTCGCTACCTCATGCCCAGTACCGTCTCCAGAGGGTCCTGGAAAGTTGTGGAGGGTCTTCGAAAGTCCCTATAAGTCCGCGAGGGTGGCAGCCCCGTAACCTTGGGCCTAGGCGCATGCTCAGAGGCGATTTATCCCGAGGCAGCGGGACGCGCAGGGCAAGGCAACAGCGCCTCTAACAGGCAGAGGCCTGGCTGGCCGGGGCAATGTGGTTTCCGTGGTTAACTGCTGCCGGCAATGCTGAGGCTTAGTACTAGTACCTTACATCCTACTACTATTTTTCATGCCTAATACATTCACATAGACTTACAACCTAGGACGCCCTAGAGAAAGAAATCGAGATTTGCTGTTGGATTGATCTGAGAACTCCTCTTTCCTTTAAAGACGTCTGTTTGTATATTACAGAAAAAGATGTCTGCTTTGCAGTTCAGGTCTCATTGGAATTTACTGAGCTATGCAAGATCTGATGGATTTACTTGACTTTGGAGTGGAAGTGGGATATTTTAGGGTTAAGTGGCTTAGTTTTTTTTAAAGAACCTATGGAGGCAGAGAAAGGAAGTTACCTTTACTGTTAATAAGTCATCCTTGAAAAAGAAAACTTGCCAAAGCTGCCTGCAGCTGCATGATATTTAAAACATAGTCATAGAATATGAATCAGACAAATCTGTAAAATAATACAAATTAAATTACTTTGCAAAGAGTTTTTCCCATGTTTGAAATATGTCTCAAATTATAAATTAAGAAAAAAAGATATATTTATAGAGGGGTTTTTTTTCCTTTTACACAGATGTTTACCCTTTACATTGAATTTTATCGTCTCAGAAAATCTTTAAAGTTACAAGATGCAAGTGGTAGCTTTGAATCTCCTCTCCGTTTCCTTGAAGAGTTTTAAAAAACACTAAGATAGTTTTAAAAAACACTAATACGATGACACGGATGTGCTAGCTATTGTCATAAAGAAATTAAGAAAGAAAAAAGGGATGTGAACACTCATTCCGCCTCTAAAACACGACACTTCCTCCCGTGGTTATCACAATGAAGTTTCTGAAGTAAGCCAACTGCTGATAGGAGATGCTATAACTTTGTGTGGTAATTTAGCACTAGGGACACGGGACTGGGATGTCATATTTGAATCACACTATCTTTACCCAGGCAAGGAGTTATTGACAATAGTCACTCTGCTGGCATTATGATCCACTTTTACCTAGATTAATATTAGCTCAGGCTTGCCTACCTATATTCTAATTGATGCTGCTTGTCTATCTGGCAGAATACTACTGTGGACTTTCTGTATAGAGATCTACCTGTAAAGGGATAAGCACAACTGTTTGCCTTTTTCCAAAATTCATAGGGAGAGCTGGACACTCCCTTTCACACAGAGACGTACAATCACTGGTGAGTATCTTTCTGTTTCTGCTCCTTAAGCTAAATACTATTTGTCTAAATGGATACAACACCAAAAACAAACTGTAATCTGAATGTGTTTATTTGTGGAGATTAAGAACTGGAAGAAATACTGCAGCATAGGATTTCTTATTTCTTTTACTTGCTATGTTTACTCAGTTCTAGGATTCATTTTGGGCCTGTGTAAGGTGCATAGTAATCCTAGATGTGAGCAGCACAGAATATACTTATTTTCTTTTGTCGTGACTAGAATAAGTACAGCAAGGCAAGAAATAGCAATTTCGACTCCCCAAACATGGTGGTCTTTTTTTTCTTGCTTGTTTGTTTATTTATTTTAACATTGGTGTAATATAAACCAGGCCAACCTGTTGCCTCTGCTATCACTTTTTAAAAAGGGATATCTGAGCTGGAAGACGAGGTGGAGAAATGGTACAAGACGAAGGTGAGCATGCAGACCCCACAGTCAGAGAGGACAAAGAAAGGAGGAATGCTGGACCAGAGACCCCTCTATAACCCATGGTGAGAATGCAGTTGTACCCCTGGAACCCATGGAGGGCAATGGTAGGATTGAGAGCCACCAGCAGCTCTGTGTGAGTGCACTCAGATGGGCGAGAGACTGTGTGAGGAGGCGGCCATGGCGCAGGCCGTGCTGGAGAGCCTGCGGGCCGCAGAGCAGCCCCACATGAGAGGCAGAGAGGAGCTGCAGCCCTTGGGGTGAACGTACGTCGGAGCAGCCCATGCAAGGCTGCCCAGCCTGTGAGGGACCCTGCACTGGAGCAGGGAAGACTGGTGAGAAGCCTGCCTTGAGGAGAGACAAGTGGCAGGATCCATCAGGAAAAGACTGACTGAAATCCCCTTTCCCTACTCCCTTGAGCTGTTCGGCTGGGAGGAGGTAAAGACAGATCAGGGCTCTGAGCCTGGGAAGAGTGGAGAGATGGGGAGAAGGTGGTCGTACATGGTTGATTGTGTTCTTCATTGTTCTTTGTGTTGTTTTCCGTTTGTTCTATTTTTGGGTTTTATGGCTTTGGTTGTTGTAATTTCTGTTTTCTTCCTCAAGGTGAGTAGTCTTGTCTGTTTTGCCTGTGATCATAAGTGGCTATTGAGCCCTTCCTGTGTTCCAAAGGCCCTTTGGTACTTATGGCTGATCATGGACCTTTATTCCTGGATGGATCTAAACAAGGACAAACCTTTAAAGATGGATATGGGGATTAGCCATGACCTTACTGATTTAATAGTTTCCTGGGACACATTTTTTGGGGGGGGGATGATTGCAGATTCTCCTGTCTCTAAATGCTTTATCATCAAGCCAGAAGATGTAAATATTATCTATATAAACATATATGTAAACCTGGACCGAAAACAAATATTACAGATACAAATTATCTTTTCAGGTAAATTAACATACATGCTGAAAGAATATCACTGAAAGACCTTAGCTTTCATTTAAGTATTGTTTCTCGATTTTATTTGATATTACAAAATTACACAAAGAGTGCATTATTCAGGCTGGAAGGGACTTCAGGAGGTCTTTTGCCCAACCACTTTCTCAAAGCAAGGTTAGCTGTGGGGTCACTAGTCTGCCCAGGGTTTTATCTCTATGTTCACATACTCATAAGTTCCCTCTTTCTCCACAATGGTTATGAGGCCTGAAGGCAAGCAGCTGAAAATACAGGTTTGAAATAAAAGCCCTTAATTCTTTCAATACATAACCCACCTTTCAATTAAAACAATTTAAAAATAAAATGACTATTTCACTGAGATAGAGGGTCACTTTTATAATTTCTAATCTTGGATGACCTAAGAACAGTAACCTTGATTTACAATGCCATAAGCTGATATTTAAGCAGGCAGTGTTCATTCATTAAACACTCATTTTAAATTCCTCTGTAATAAGCAATTAGCTTGCCAAAGTCTTATACAATGTCATATATTTAGGCCACTGACATACAGAACTCCCTTATAGCCCAGAAAAAATTTGTGTGACACTGGGCATACCACTCTCAAAAGATTGGCCTTTGCAGCAATATAAAGCTTAACCCCTATGAGCCATACTAAGGAACTTGTAATGCTCCCTTTGTACAAGGCTTTTATTAATGTGACTGAGTAGTGAGCAGTTCTGAACTGCAAGTACTGAAGCAGAACCTCAAGGAAAACACAGAAATTTTTCTGTTCATATAGCTGTGAGCACTTTAGCTCAGCTCCTGGGTCAGAATTCTGGATTGCAATTTGCATAACAGATAAATTTCACAGGGACTTTTGACAATTGAGATTTTTATGGATGTGTGTGAGCACTATGCTGTCTTCCACACACATTATCAGCATATAGATTGGATTAGCATAAAATGGAACGACCAATGCAATACAATTGTCAATAGCAATCCTAGAAACTGTAACAGGAGATGAGCTCAAGTGAAGTCAGAGTAGGAGTGAATTTCGAACTGCACCTTAAAACAGCCTGACTTCAAGTCAAACAAGAGTCATAATTAGGTTTACTGTTTGTCATACAAAAATTAACAGCTTTCCAGACATATGCTGTGTACTACTGTGCTGAGTCTTTACTATGGAGACAAAAAGGGATGCAGATTTCTGGGAGGAACCGGAGCACTGGCCCTTTTAGTCTCCCCTTATATTTCTATTTTACTGTCTCCTAAGGCAGATAACTGACTTTCAACCAATATATACAATTATCACTAGTGCATGGATTTGGATTAACTGGGAGTGATGCATTTACCACTTCTATAGAGAAACACAGTGCTGTATGGGAATATCCAAAGGAGACATGCAATGGGAAAATCTGTGAAAGATACTGTAATGTAAATTGTTCTGGATAGCAGAAATTAGGACTTTCATAAAGCTAAAATTAAAAATAGTTTGCCAGCCTTTAAAACAGAAGTACATGTCCCATATAAACTGTTACAAAAATCCACAGTCTGTTGTCCATAGAGTAGCCAAGAAAAGGAAGCTTTCTCCAGCAGAACTGAATCACCAGACTTTAATCCAATTTCCTTTACAATGAAAACAATTCTCATATCTTGTATTTCTTTGAGTATGCAGATCAAAGTACAGATTAAAATATTTCCATATTTTTCCCCTGACCCTATAGTCATGATAGAAAGGCATTGCTTGTGACTCCAAAACTTTTCTTATCTCAAGTACTCTCAAGCTCACCTCAGGGGAAATTGATTTACAGCAGAAAAATAATAGTCTTCCTGTGAGTAAAAATTAAGTAATTATATTGGTGATTCCTAGAAGTAGCATTAATTAAAAAATAAAAAGGACATAAGAACATTGAACACACAAACAAACAAAAAGGACTCCAGGATTAGATATAAACCACAACTTTAGATATACAAGCCAGTATAAAAGTGACAGCTTCTTCCCATTCCTTTATTGCACAACAGAAACAGGCAAATTTTTTCTCTTTTTCTACTTCCCACCATGCATTACTGTCAATTGTAGAAAACAGACTCCTTGGTAAATCCTGTATACACAAGAGCCTGAAGAAATTCCTCTGTAGCAAAGTGTAAAAGCTGACATTTTCAAGTACTGGATGAGCCACTTGCACAGAAGAGCTCTACAAGAACAACCTGTAAGACAAAATAAAGCAGTCAGGGTCAGAGTTTCTATACTCCCTTTTTTATCCTTTCCCACCATAATGAGTGTGCAACAGTTCTAGCTCAGTTAACCTCATCTTATTTTAGCTAGACTTGATCCGATCTCAGAAAAAAGTGACTTTTTTTTTCATAGAGAAGATAAGGCCTTGTGACCTAGCTGTGAGAAAGCTAAGAGCAGAAGCATGGCAGGACTACAGTATTTCTGAAAGCACAAAGAAATAGCAGTTTGTGCCTGGGGACATTTGTGTAGTAGCAGTTCAGCATGTGTAAGCCACACATGACCTTGGGCTCCAATTCGAGATGGCTATTAGACAGAGCATTACCTCCTCCCAGGTATTCTTCTAAGTCATCCTCCCTCCTGCAACGGCTGGCCTGACATAGCAATTGTCTAATCCCTCCTATTGTAGAGATTCAGACATCTTACCCTGTGGGTACTCCTGCTACAACCTTACGCTTTCCTCATCCTGCTCTCAGATATGCCACCTCCTCCACACATCCTGACACCTCTATTATTGTCCTTTATCACATTAAAATCACCATCTCCTGAAGAGGCAAAGCATAAACCTCAAACACAAACTCTTCTGCTGTTTTGGATCTTTTTTTTCTAAATTCTAAAATAAACCACACAAAACTGATACCCTGTGCTTTTCCTAACCATGTACAGATACACAATGCATAGCTTGCCTTTGGCCTTTCCATAGTGTCCATCATCCCACCAAGCAGGCTTTAAATAATGTAATTTATACTCAGAAATACATAATCAGACCTGCAATGTTATTTCATCTTATCTTGCCTTCAATGTATTTTTTTTCCCTCTCTCACCCAGGAAGATTAGTATTTTTTGCATTTATGCCAGAGGGATTCCTTAAGAAGAGAGAGGCAAAGAACCAAGTGATATCTATTTTTTGTCTGTTAAGAGACACACAACTAGCCTGTCAAACTGACTACTGAAAATTACATACAAATATATAAGATTCCAGGAAAGAACTGTCAGAGCTTTATAGCTACATATAGCATTAACGATGATTGTAAAACTGGAAATGTACCTTTTGCTACTACTGTGGTCTTTACAGAGTTTCTAAATTTGGAAGTAACTTTGAATTAGAATTTACGGTGAGTTTAAAATATAATAGGCACTTGTGAATAATTTCATACATTGGTATTTCTGTGATCCAAGTATCTCCTTGCTTTATAGCTCAGGAATGGATAGTGGTGTATAATCATACATTTATATAGGCTTTCAGCCTCAAAAATTGATAATGTATGACTAAATTTCACTGTCCTTCCACTGTTACTGTTCAAAAGCAGACAATTATATCTATTTCTGGTTTTGTACGACACAGGCTTTGCAACTGAAAAGTACAGGTAAACTTAAAGGAAGATGCTCTCCAGAATGACTTCTTCTCTTGAAATAAGTTTACAGTGACTGTGTAGTATTAGGAAATACAAAATATCGCTGTACCATTTTTCAAACATGTAGCAAGCCTTTTGCTGAAATGTGCAAATCACTGGGTTAGGCCAATAGTGTATTTTAGAGAAAAAAAAATCTTATTATCTAGTAGAGGTAATGTACAGTACTAGTATCCAAATAATAATAAAATGTACTCTCCAACAGGAGAGAAGTAAGAAAATAACTTAATTTTTTAATGATCAATATTCTTTCTTAAGAAAGAATGTTTCTTGCAAAAAATTCAGTGAAAGACTGCTTTTAAAAAGTCAAGGAAATTGTCACCTGTAATTTTCTTCATATCAAGATCAAGGCTGCCTTTGAAATCATGTATTATATGTAATTCACAGGAAGTTTTAGATAAGGCATATCTGAAATGTAACAATAATAAACCCAACGAATAATAGTTTAGTGGCACATTTATTTTGGAATGCAGTAACACAACCATTTTGATTAAACGTGGCATTTCCCAGTTTTTCTAAAATGCTCTGATGTAGAAAGCCTTTTCTTACTGTCAACGCTGTATATGTAAATAAAGTGAGCTACCTGAAATATATGCTACGATCATATGATAGCATATGATCAAAATATTAAGTTAGCAATCCCTTTCTATTAAACCCTCTTGAGTTTTGTTTTAAAATTCATGGTTTGTTTGAAGAAAATTGTCAGCATCCTATTCATATCAGTCTTGTAGGGTCACTAATTTGCTGTTCAAATTCATACTTGTACCTTCAATATAACAGTCGGCAAGACCACAAGCTAATAAATATTAAATAAGTAATTCCAATTTGCAGCTCATCTCCTTAAAGCAAATAGATAAAATGAGTGATAAGGGGAAGGACCTCAAAAGTAATTTCATCACAATAAGCACCTAAAAATTGGAATGCTTTATCTGGTCAATATCTCAAGCTTCCAAATCTCTTAAGTTTACAATATTCAAGACACTGACAGATGTGAGTGTTGAGTTGGGATTTTCATGAAGTAATCTATTGAACATAGTTTTTTGATTTGATATATCCAGTTTTCACTTTGTTTCGATTTAACTGACTTCCACGCAAAATATGGGTCTAAGATGGTCTTTATTTTGGTATTACAGATATAAAGAAAATTACTTTTTTCAAAGAACAATTTACACGATTATTTTTTTACTTCCTCAATTGAATGCTAGTTAAGATTTCAGGCAAAAGATAAACTACAAGTAAAAATTTGAGTACTTAAGTCTTTAACTACCCTAATGAAGGAGTAAAACTGCTATTTATTTTTGCATATTATAAACTGTGAAAGTCTTTGGGAAAATGTTCATACCAGTGTAGTGGTTTTGCCTGGGGTTTTCGGTAGCAGAGAGGCTAAAGGGGTGGCTTCTCTAAACAAAAAGAGTTCCCAGAAGCTTCCTCTGTAGCTGACAGGGTTAGGACCAGTCAATTTTAAGCTGGACCCTGCAGCTGACCCAGGCCTGGCCAATTAGTGATGGAGGTAACGCCTCTGTGAAGCAGGTTGTCCCCCTGCAGTCCATGGAGGACCACCGCGAAGCAGAGACTCACATGCAGCCTGTGGAGGAGCCCACGCCAGAGCAGGTGGATGCCTGAAGGAGGCCATGCCTCTGTAAGAAGTTCATCCTGGAGCAAGTTCCTGGCAGGACCTAGGAGTTTGTGGGGGAGGTGCCCATGGCAGAGCAGGTTTGCTCTCAGGACTCATGATCCTATGAGGGACCCAGACTGGAGCAGTCTGTCCCTGAAGGACTGTTCTCCCACTGGATGACCCATGCTGGGGCAGTGTGTGAGGAGCTGCCCCCGTGGGAGGTTCCATGCTGGAGCAGTTTGTGTGGAGCTGCAGCCCATGGGAAGAACCCACGCTGGAGAAGTTCATGAGGGACTGTCTCCCGTGGGAGGGACCTCACAGTGTAGCAGTGGGAAGTGTGATGAGGCCTCCCCCTGAGAAAAAGCAGCGGCAAAGTCCATCTGTAACAAACTGACTGCAAGCCAGGGAGTCCTGGGAAGAGGAGGAGTGGGGGAAGGTGTTTCTAAGACAGTTTTATTTCTCATCTCCCTGTTCTTATTGTTTCTTTAATAAATCAAACCTTTTTTTCTCCCTAAGTTGAGGCTGTTTTGTCCATGAGGCTAATTGCCGAGTGATCTCTTCGTCCTTATCTCAACTCACAAGCCGATTGCTACATTTCTCTCTCTCTCCTGTCTAGTTTAGGAGGGGGAGTGATTTTATGACTAGGTGGACATCAGGCTAAACCACCACAACCAGACACTAGCAATGATGATTTAAATAGGAAACAGAAGAGGAAATGAGCATTTCTAATTGCAAAATCTTGTGGGTTCCAGTGACTGACAAGGCAATTGTAAATTCTGACATGAAACTCACTTGCTGTTCATTGATTCTGTCTGGGTACTTTTTGATGTGCCCAAAGCCCACAATCCACCATTGCAAGAAACTGAAATTACCTTATTAAAGGTATACCTACTATAAGATCACGATAAAAGTAATGCAGAAGCAATCCATTCTGCTTTTCTACAGAGGAAGAGATAAATGTGCTTATGTCTAGATCTGCAAGTAATATATTACTTCAGAAAAGGTATTTCTTAGGATAAGACTATTCTACAAACTACAATTAATCTTTCCAGCAGGGCCCACACTTCCTCATTATGCCACAGGTCAAAGACCTACTGGACTTCTGTGGAACTTTTCTTCCAATGAAAAGAAAAATGGAACCATTTTTTTGTTCTATGATTATTTTATTACTGTCAGAATTTGCAACATTCAATCCCTGTAGTATCTGGAAAGGTAGTACCATATCAGCCTCTCACAGTGTCTCTAAAACGTGTGGAATTTCTTACCAACTAGGCTACTGAAGGGCATAATGAAAGAGTAAATTATTTTTGCAAACGAAAACTGCAATGCACTTCCAAAATGAAATGGAACACTGGCCATTCAAGCCAGTGGAGAACCTGACTTTACATCTTTCCTTATGTAAGAAAAGCACTCATCCTTTCTACTTGGAACAATTTGCTGAACAACAATTCTCTCCTTATTTCTGTATGGTGATTCCAAGTAGACCTCTCATAGAATTAATCATACACTTGTAATACCTGTAGACATATCATTGCTTTCAATGCCAGGACTAGGTCTAGAAAAGATTGATATTTCTAAAGAATTTATGATTATCTGTCCTTCTATGTAGTTTGAGCCACATAAATTATATCTGGGGTTTTAGAACCAAGCTTTGTAAGCTCTTTCTGAGATACACATTGACAAGATGCTCAACCAAATAATGAAAATCATCAAAGATCAGAGCAAAAGATATATTCCTTAGGGAACCTGACTAGCTTGAAGTGCAGCAACAGTGACTTCAAGGCACCTAAATTTTGAACAGAAGATAAGACTTAGCCTTGAGTACCTACGTTCTGTGAATATTTTTTGTGGATCTGGGCCAATGTAATTAAAAATTCTAACTGATGCCACACAGCAGCCTCAATGAATTTTAACTTTCATTTTCAGATCACAAACCATGTACAAAGTAATGGACACAAGGGAAAGCTATAAATCCCTGTATTTCAGACCAGACTGACCTCCAGCTGTCAAGAGTTGAGAGGAAATTTTGTCTGGAGATGTAATGTCTTAATTTTGTCTTGCAGGATTTCTTGAGCTTTACTATGAAGCACCAGCCAGCAGAAATTAATAGCTTGATTCAAAAGACTGCTGCCTGTGCCTATGTCTGAGGTTTTCCAGATAGTAGACTGAAAACCTAGTACCTAACTTTCATCTGCCTAAATTTCAATTCTAAGACATAAAAGAAGTTTTAAAAGTTTAAAAAAAAAATAATAATCATGGAATGGTATGAAGTAACTTGCTTTTCTACCATTAATTTCTAAATGAGTTCTAGAATTGAGAGGGGATATTATTATTATTATTATTATTATTATTTTCATTAAACAATCCTTTCACTGTAATCCTATTTTAGAAGAATGAATTTCAACTCAGATTTGACAATATTCCTTGTTTAGACAAAGTTGCTTTGAGGTACTGCAATGTGATCAGGCAAAAACATCCAAGCACATAGACTCAAACAAGCAGTGCTTCTTGATTTTAGAGAAGTCTCCTGCTTCATGAACATAGCTCATCAGTCTTAGGAACATTAACAAAAGCATAGCATGAAATTTCTAACAGTTGCTTTTATACTAGCTTTTAAAATCTGAAATTATTTCAGACTTTTAATATTTTCATGCAGGATAAATACTGACCCTTTAAATATTTTATGGGTTTTTGAACAGGGATGCTTTTAAAATATATTTCACAGAAATATCATTGTACAAATAATGGACTTGAGGAAGTGCTAGTCAGCTAAGGATATTGAGGAAAAGAATCACTAAACTTTTTACCAATATAGTTCATCCATGAACCTTTGTCAGATTCTGTTAGTTGCACAATATCTGTAAACATAACTCTGATTGTTATTTTAAAATTAAATAGGATAACAAACTATCTCAAACAAAATTGTTCTGGACCAATCATTCTTACTTTCCAGCAAGATCAAATAGGTAACAGCTATAAATCTGTACACTCTTGTTATTATACAGCATTTAGGAGACTCTGATAGATTAGTTTAAGATTAATTTTAATTATTTTAGCATTGATAAGTTTAGAAGGTTTCATATTGGTTTTTTTTAACTATGCATAGATTAGAAACAATGGGATTTATGGGACAGGTGTGTTGACTGCTGTTACCTAGTGGTTCTTCAGGGCTCAGTTCTACCACAGTATGTCTCTACAATTCCTTATTGCTGCTTTCTTGTAGATTGGACTTCTGAGACTTTAGAACACAAGTACTGAAGGATGGCAAGAAGTATGTTTCCCTATGTCATTTTTTGTGCTTTATATTCCCATCAGAACATAAGCCTGAATGATAAGGTGTCTAGATTGGAGCAGGAGTTACAATCAAACTCAGATCTGGATTGAAGTAAGTCTTCAGCAACTTAAATGCTGACATACTCGAGTGAATTGCACAAAAAAGTCCAGTTTCTCAGTTTTATTTTGGTTTGTTTTTTTTCTTTTTGCCTTGCTGTAGTAAGAAACATCTTGTTTTATAAACAGAGAGACAAGGCTGTGGTGTGCCATAACGACTCTGTCTGACAAGTTACGCTACGGAAACTCCATGGGAAAAATAATATTTTGAATCTTTACTCTTCTTTTTCCTGTATGAGTAGGAAGTGTTGAAAAGCAATCAAAAGAAAAAAAAAGAACAAAAGTCATTTTGCTCTTGCAAGTTTGACTGCAAACCCACAACCAGATTAAGTTTCTCATTTAGCTCCTACGCGACCTGATCTAGGTGAACCTGCTTCTGCAGGGGGGTTGGACTAGATGATCTCTAAAGGTCCCTTCCAACCCTACTCTATGATTCCATGACTCTATGGTTCATGGCTTTTAATCCAGGTCCTATTCGATACCTTCATGTTAACAGAATCAATTCTATCTTCATGCTACTGAAGAATTACAATTTTAAGAAAGCAACATACATTAAAAAAAAGTTTATTTGCTTATAGCTGTTGAGTCTGCCGTTCCAGGGCAATTTAATGCCCCAAGAGCTATCTGCTTCCTTCCAGGGATATATTCTCTCCTGTTACTCTGTCATTCAAAACACTGTTGGAGCATCGTGGGGGTACAGAGTTCTTTCTACTTAAGCTTGTAAGTCTGATATTTTGTCTAGGTCTACATTCCATGTCCAATGAATAGTTACCATATTTATTAGCAATAAAACACCTGCCAATATTGTTTTTTCTGAACTATGATTCAAAAGAGTGGTTCCTCTATTCTTTTTCAGCTGTACAGATATTTTAAAGAAATAAGATGTGCTTAGAAACGTGCATTCCAAACATCAGTTGATCCTTAATACATGTTGATACAAAGGAAAGAAGCTAGCTATAAGCAGATGTGAAATTCACTGCTGTTTAATACAGTAAAGTTTCACAAACAGTGGACAAAACATTTTCAAACATGTCACAATGTAGGAAACACTGGGAGGTACAAAGAAATTATTTTAGTCTGTCCATATCCTTCATCAACACCATAACCATTGTACAATCTAATGACATAAAGAAATTGGGTAAGGTGGGGTAGGGAAGCACAGAAAAAAAATCAACACATATCATTGGATATACGGAATAGCTTTTATATGGGAATCACTGAAGAGTCCTGCTCTATTTAGTTTTAGAGACAAAGAAACTGAGATTGCTAAGGGAAGAAGTAGAGATGACTAAAGGTTTCATAAATATCCATGAAATCAGGGCTTTCACAGAGAACACAAATATAAAATAATTATTTACATCTTGCCTTGCATTTAACAACAACAAAAAACACCAGTAAAAGTCAGAGGTTAAAAAATCCAAACCAAACTAAAACAGTTTTCCTTTCCTTTTCACATGCACAAGATTTGTGGAAGTAATTTTAAGTCAAGCACTGGAAGAGGCTGCCCAGAGAGGTGCTTGAGTCACCGTCCCTGGAGGAGTTTAAGAGACAGCTGGATGTTGCACTGAGGTCTACTGGTTGACTGGCTGGGACAACGGTTGGACTCAATGATCTTAAAGGTCTCTTCCAGCTGAAATGGTTCTGTCACTCTAGAATTGCTAAAGGATGTGGTGAGATCAGATGATACAAATGTGTTAAAAAGGATATCAGATAATTTTTCAAGGACAGGATCTTTGGTTCTGAGATTACTTATAGCTTAGAATTCCTGTGAACTGATGAATGATGGGAACCTGAGAAGTTGCTGAGGAGCCATCAGCTTGTTGCTTGCCATGAATTTATCTTTCTAAAAAGTGTCAGGGTGATGATGAAGGCTGAATTCTGGTCTGATCCACAAGGACAGAAAATAAAGTTTGGTCATATATGTTAGTATGAAACATCAACTCTGGAAATATTTGTTTCTATTGTATAGTCTTTGTAAAAAAGAGATGGAGCGTGGGAAGAGGACAAAGATGTCAGAGGGGTTTTCCATCATGGTGATTTCTATGTTTCTTGAGCTAATCATTACATCTCCAGAATTCCAAGATTATTAATTTTCTGCTTAATTAGTTTGCAGTAAAAAATTCTGCCTTATTCTGTTTTTGTTAATCATAATTATGTTAAGAAATCATGACATTAACATTCTCTTGGTCTACTAGTAATATTTTTATCACAAAAGTGTATTAATATTTTAGCCACAAAATTATATGTAATCAAAATTTCTTTTCCTTTTACTAAGCCTTCTGACTAATTTTTGTTTCAAAGGCTGTTTAGAATGCCAAAAATAACAGTTTCTTCACCAAAAGTCAGCATAATTTCAGAGAGCTATAGAAGACCTAAGCACTAATCCTGCACAGTACTTTCACATGAAAAACATCAAGCCATGAAAACTGTACTCAGTTTCAGGGTCCTAAATGGAAATTAAACTAGAGAATCACACACGAAAAATTTGAAGTGCTGTCATGTAAGCCAGACGGTAGCAGAAAAAGGTCAGTAACGATTGCAATGGAGCTGCTCAAGTGAATATAGATTATCTGACTAAAAAGGTGCTGCAGCCTCAGATCCTAAGTTATTAACACAAACACCTGGAAAAGAAATGGGTATACTGAGAATGCTTATTTTGTCATGGTATCAAAGTCATATATTAAAGTTTATTATTAAAAAAGATAAATCAATGAGTGATTAACATTCAGATAGCAAACATCACAACCTTCAAATGAATTATTTTCAAGGGAGCTGCTCAGTCTGTTCTATTTTTCAGAACTGTCCAATCATTATCAATCCAAAACATTTGTTTGCAACAGCTTTATAGAGGTGACACATGACAGTATTTCTATTCAAACAGACTACAAGCATTATTTTTTTCACCTTTTCATCAAAATCCAGCACTTTTATAAGAGTTGCACAGCAGTATGAGAAGTGAGAAGTTCTGTGCCTTTGCAAACTACTAGCTTTAAGGCAGACTTCCTCTTGAAGCAATAGCAATTAAATACTGAGAGTTCATTATAAAATTTCTGCTTCTTGTAATAATTTCTAAGAGATGCTGAAGTACAATACTTCTCATGAGAAAAATTGACAATCGTGAAGACAATTTTTTGCTCTTTGGAAACACAGAAACTAGGATTTATTTCAAACATCATAGGAAAATATTTCTTTTTTTTAATAGGAAAGTGTTACTCATAATAAACAAAGCCAAGTAACTCATCAGGTTTAGAGAACTGCCACTGAAACCTCAACATTGGCAAATAGAGCCAGTTGACTTTGAGTTTTGGGAACTTCATGAGAAAGAGACTTTGGAATATTTTGCAATGCCACAGTTCAGAAGGTGTAATTAGAAGGCCCAGAGGCTGCATTTAGTTTGCCTTTTTCCTGCTGTTTCATGAGAATAGAATTACAAATAAAAAGGAAGGCTGAGGACAGTAACATCAATACAAACTTCCTTAAAAATCACATCCAAGAATCCTTACCGGGTGCAGGTGTCCATGAGGAAAGCCTGGGAAGAGTGGGCAAAATGCTGCCTGGCAGCCAGGGCTGAGGGGCAGAGGGGGAGAAACAGCCCTGCCAGCCCCAAGGGAGAGCAAAAGGAGGGCAGGAGGGGCTCCAGGCGCTCCAGCAGAGAGGCTTCTGCGGCACCAGGACAGACCCTACTGGGGAGGGGTTTCCCTGCAGCCTCTGGGAAGGGCCCAGGCTGAGGCAGGAGATGCCTGAGCAGGAAGGAGAGGCAGAGAGGAGATGTTAGGGACTGAACACAGGCTTCATTCCCTGTTCTCTGGCATTGCTCAGCGTGAGAGAAAGTAGAGGAGTTGGGAGTGAAGGAGCAAAGCTGAGCTTGGGAAGAAGGAAAAGGAGTGAGTAGTAGGAGGGAGTTTTCGTATTTGCCTTTGCACCCCTCTATGCAATTCTCTTTTATTTGGCAGTAAAGCAATTTTCCCCAAGTCAAATCTATTTTGCTCATGTTGGTGACTGGTAAAGGATCTCCCTGTCTCAACCTGTGCACTTTTTCACTTCATTTCCTCCTCTGTCCAGTTGAGGTACAAAAGGGAGAGAGCAGATTGTTTGTCATCTGGCAGCTAACCAAGGTCAATCCTCCACAGAAATCATGGCTAATCTTGTGACTATCTACTTGTAGAAATCAGGCACATATTCCACATTTTGCAATGCTCAGTAATTTAAAACTATCCTCTTTGTAAGGAGAAAACAGTACTCAAAAGTTCTGCCAAAACCAATTAAGGCCTACATAGTTCCTAAATTCATATCATTTTATCAAGTGACTGTATTTACAAATGGCACTTGAAAATATATTTATAAAAGAGCTTTTATTGTCTATTTGACATAAAATTTCCTTTTTTAAAAAAGTTACATTTTAAGGTTAATGGAGAAACATAGCCACTCTCTGAACAGGAGTTGGACTGGATGATCTTTCGAGGGCCCTTCCAACCATTAAGATTCTGTAATTCTGTGTGATTCTCTTTCATTTGTTTTTCTAGCAGTGTAAATACAAAGAAATGCCACAAAAATACATTAGATAGGGAAAAAAAAGAGATTGTCTTCAGCAGCATCACTGGAATTTGGATCATCACCTCTTCTGATCTGTGAATGACTAACCTATTTGCAAGAAATAAACTGAAGTCTGGATTTTATAGTTTCTCCAGTTATGTAAGATAATTGAGTCTCTCCATGCACCCGTTATGAAATATTTCTCCTTTACGAGGCATTGTGTTAAAAAACTGGGAAGACATATATTAGCAGAACATGCTTCTCTTCACAGACATTACTCTGCATTAGCAGAGAAGATTAAGGCCTGGCTTAAATGTCGTCAGAGGATGGGCAGCTACTTCACTGCAAAGATATCTGGAATCCTCTATCTGCCTTCTTTTTTCAGTGTTTTGAGCCTTTTCTTCCCTCAGCTCTGCCAGGGGACTTTCTTTTAGATTTCAGTAAGTTCTGTTGGTATTTTTCCTCTTGACAGTTACATTAGTTCTTCACAGTTTCTATAATGAAAGGTGAAGAAGGTCTGTTCTCAGTTCTTTCTAGGGCTAGAATTCTGGGAGATATCAGAGACAATCCTACAGGATATAAACATATATCTTGCACTGAGCCTCTCAGCTAGTGTCAGTGTTTGCTTCCTCTCTTTGGCTGTTCAGGGAAAGCTCTGGTCTTTTTCATTTGTATGTGTTAACTCCCAGTCTTTCTCAGCAGCTCAACAATATACTTGTGGTTGCTTCCTAGTGTTGTGACACTAAAGGACTCATATCTGGCTTTTGAGTCTTTTTCTGTCAAATGAACATTTTTGGATGGAGGACTGGTTCCTGTTATAACATATTGCAAAATGTATTCCAAAGACTTCACAAAGTTCTAATATATGGTCAGAAAATGATGATTGTGAAAGGATAATTGGATAGCCATATAAAACAGCTTTAACTCCTCTCACATGCTTAACTTAATAGTTCTCTGAACAGCATTCATGTTATCATGGTCACAATAAAGGTTAGCAGAGGTCTGCTGTAGAAAATCTTAGCTCTGTTTAACACTAGCTTCTTATCAAGTCAGCCCAAACAGACTAGACAAAGTTCTGCAGCATAGTCTCAGATTTCTTATTTCCTTTTTTTTCAGTTTTTATTTCTTATTCTAGAAATACATCTGTTCTACTGACCATACTTTTCATGGTCTTTATATGCACTGTAAAGTAAAACAGAAACCTAAATGCTTTAATACTTTTTCTGATAGAGACACTGAGAAAGCTTCTGTGTTTAAGTTATTTCAAAGGCTGCTTAGTGACATAGCTTTAACTTGCCCACTATTTCTTTCCCTGAAATGTGGTACAGTCAGCTTTTGCCAACGGATACTGCAGCGGTTCACATATATCAACAGCTCTCAATCATCTTCTCCTGTCCAGTATTACTGTGCAACAGTAAGACTGGTGCTGCATTGCAGTGGCAGTCAGTTTGATCACTGTTTTGATAGTGCACAATGGCTGACATTTTTCTACACTGTATCTGTATCGAAAGCCTTTGGGTTAATTCTCAAAAAGAAATTTGGCAAGGGGTTATTTTAAATATGCTACTGCAACATGGGTGCATTTTGGTCTCAAACTGATGCAATGCACAGATCTTTACATTTTGAAATTCTTTCCTGTACTATTTGACGATTTTTTAAAATATAAAAAGTTTCCTATTTTAAATTACAACATGTAAAATTATTTTCTTCTAGAGGATTTCTGGTTTTAGTTCAGGTGTGTATAGGCATACTAATTCCAACAGCAATAATGCAAACTTAAAAAGAAGTGATTTTTTTTGTCTGAGCTCCCAGCTATGAATCAGTAAAAACAGACACAGACAGCTTTAACCCCCATCCCCTAGATAATCATAGATGAGACACATGCTGTTTTAGCCATCTGGTGTAATTTACAATAGATTGAGTATATTTCCAGCTGTGCCAGGTGTTGAAAACCTCAGGGGAGCATTACAGAAGCTAACTGCCACCATGGCTCAGGAGAGTTCATTCCCTTCGCTCACTTCTTGATCTCCATCTCCTTCTCGTCATGACTCTGATGCTGGCTGCAGACAAGCTGAGTGATGTAAGAACTAATACCACAGCACTATCTCAAATAATCCTGTCAAGTTGGGTGTTCTGCTAGTTTAGGGTCACTTTGTACTGAGATGATCAGGGAAAAAAAAAATGAAAAAAAGAAGCCATGCTGTGATGAGCAGCTGAATTTTGCTGCCTTTTGGATAAAGTTCAATCAGTGTGTTACCTGCACTGCTTAAAAACATTGCATACTATGTAATAGTCGCATGGACAGTCACGCTGAAAAGAAGCAAAACAACATGTATTTCAGGTTACTTTTGGTGCAATAATAAATACGGAACAGTAGAATGTATTGCAAAATGCACTGAATGGTATATGGGAAGACTCTAAGACTGACATTTCAATAGAAGTGCTCTGACAGTCAAGTAAAGAGGACAGGGAAGACAGAATTGTTTCATAATGGAACTGCGGAACTTTGACATAGAATTATGTCATTGAATTACAGTCACATCTTTCTTTTTCATGTATACAATGCAATTTCTTTTAATAATATGTAAAAAATGAAGTGATGATGACAGCAAGTAATTTTTAAAGGGATATTTTTGAGGGGCTGCTTTGCAATAACTCATTGAGAATGTGGGAAAAATTACATTTGTCAAAAAGTCCTCTCCCCGTTAATGTCTCATGACATTTTGGTTGTTATTTTGTCACTGCTACTTTGTACTCAGTTGCTTTACTGAGAAATCATTCTTTTAATTGTATTATGAGGGGGTTATTTATTACTTTTGAAATAATATGCAAACTGGAAAAAATGTTTCAGGCATATATTTTAATTTATAATGATGCACGAGTCAATACTGAGAGACGGTATAAAATAACGACAGAAGAGCATTAGGTTTCTGTCATGGTTTAAGCTCAGATGGCGATGAAGAACCAGATAGCTGCTCACTCACAACCCCACAAGTCCCCACCTCCCCCCATTGTGGGATAGGGAGGAGAAAGGATAACCGAGGGCCTTATGAATTGAGACAAGGGTAGAGAAGGCTCACTCACCTGTTATGGGGTAAAATAGACTCAACTATTCGGCCTAGGGAAGAAATAAAAACCTATTTAATCCACTACAAACTGGAAATAGAACAGATAGAAAACAAACCAGAGTATGATGATGAGAAAAATACAATCAGCACTTTAAGACCTCTTTCACCCATACCTTCCTTTATCGGGGGCTTCCAATATGTCTATCTCCTCACTGTCAGTGGCTCAGGGAACAGGGATGGTCAGATGGTTTCTGCTGCTTCTTTCTTCTCAGGGGAGCACTCCTCACATTCTTCCCCTGCTCCAACACAGGGTCCCTCCCACACGATACATTCCAATATGAACCTCTCTGGTGTCCTCCCCAAGGGTTGCAGCTCCCCACAAACTCCTCCCCATTGGTCTCCTCCTCCAGTGTCACCTCCCACAGTCACGGCCCCTCTAGGCACAGTCACCCCTCTGTCACAGGCTCTTCCACCAGCTGCCAGCAGATCTCCGGCTCCACTGTTACCCTCTATAGATTGCAGGGGCACAACTGCCATCTCACCATGGGATGCAGGAGGATCTCTGTTTCAGCACACGTCCTCCTCTCTTCCCTCACTGACCTTGGTGTCTGTATGGTCACTTCTCTCTCATCCCTCTCCTTCCACAATCTCTAACCCCATTCTTCTGATTCCTTCTCCATGAAAAGTGATGACAGAGGCTCTCAGTTGGTTCAAATGCAGAGATGGGTCTGACTTAGAGCTGGGGGAAGAATCAAGCAACTTTTTACAAGGGCTACCACTGTAGCTCCTTCCTTGTTACTGGAAATGGCTCCACACAAATCCAAGTTTCTCTGCCAAATCCTTCAAGATACGTTATCTGAGTAAAATGCAAATATATATTTCTTGATTTAAGGCTCAAGATCGAAATTTCAAGTACAACAGAAAATTACAAGAAATACAGTTCTGCCAGTACACAAGAATGTCACTTAACCAATTAAAACAGAGATTCTAATTTTCTGTACTTGCACAAAACGCAGCTTATGGTAAATGACAAACGACCAGCCCCTACTTAACATAGTTTACATCTCTAAAGTTATAAAAGTCAGTTTTAAATCTGAGATCAATGATGACATATCTATTAGCCCATCAGATAAGTTTTCACGTTTAATACTTGCAAAGTCTCACTGCTGGGTATCAAAACTGAGGAACAAACCTGTAATAGCAAAAAGGTAGCAAGACTGATTTTCTTAGGTGGCCTTTCAGCTGTATACCTTCAGCTTATGATTAAAAGACAATTATGCAAAACTATACAGTTTAACTATTGATACTAATAAGCTTTAAATTGTCCTAGCACAAGGAAATATTTAGGCGTTTCCATAGATCAGGCAGAAAGAATTAGTCTTCATATAGAAAGAAGATTATTTTGGGGCATGGATACTCTTGTGCTAATATCATATTTAACTAAAGTAGATTTTCAACTCCCATGGTATTTTCCCCCTGAATATGGGTATAGAGAACAATCCCATCCTCTATCACAGCAAATTAAAAGCTTAAGAGGAATAAATTCTTCTAGTCTGTCTCTATGAGAAGCTTTCCAAATTCCTGATTCATTCTATACTTGTTTTGGTTTGAATTCTCATTCTTTGAAAGTGAATGGTCAGAATTATGTGCAAAATTTCAAATGATGCTTTATTAAACCCTTATTCAATTGTACTACTGTTTTTCTTTATTGAGAAGAGATGATATTATCAGCTACAATACATTAGCAGTTCACATCATTTTGCAATGAACTAGAGCACAGAAGTCTCTCTTTCTCGACTGAATTTCCCACTGACTGGACTTCTAGCTTAATGTAGGTCTGCATGATTAGATTGATGTATGAAATTGCATCATCTGCTATTAACTTTGAAACCTATTTTGATTATTTCAGTTTTCAGAAAACAGGTGCTTTTGAATGTTATTTCAACACTATTCCTATGAAGAACATCCACAATTTACTATTTGTGTCACATCACCTCTGAAAATATTGTTTACTAATTAGCTATGAAAAATCCCATTATCCATCTAGCCTGACACCAAGGTTAACATTGACGCTGTTCTCCTGTTAGTTAATGGGCTATCCTTTTCAAAATACCTTTTACTAATTTCCTCTTATCTAAGTCTGTTAATTTACCTTGTACTAGTGTACCAAGTGCTCTTGACCGGCTAGGAGAGAGACACATTTATTTTCTCTACAGAAATCATTACATTTGTTTAATAAAAAGCCCACTCAACACCTCCCTCTTCCAAAGAAATCACGACAAATAGAAAAAGAAGTTAGTTTTTCACAATCTGCTTTTCAATTTAATCTCATTTCAGCTATTCTTTCCATCTAAAGTTGTTCAGGAAGGTTGCTTACTCTTGGCCAAGCTTCTTGTTCTTGCTCTTGCCAGTACAGATTTGCACCTAGCAAAAAGTGGTGCTGTTTGGTGGCATCATATGAATCGTACTTATGCAACTTAAATATAAAAGTCTCACACATTGTACAACATTAAAAACCCTATAATTAGAGTTATCTGCAAGTTGAAGGTTATACAAAGTTCAACTACATCTTAAGACTGACACACAGATAAAGCAATGCAAGAATGTACATCCTTATTCAGTAGTAGAAAGAAACTCCAAATGACTGGTTCTTAGCCCCGTATGACCTGTGGTAACTATAAAAATATTGCTTAGTTAAGCAGGAAGATAGCTGCCAGGACTCAAACCAGAGGTATATTTGGATAACAGAAGATATAATCTGTTTTGAGTGTAGTTCACCAAAATGTCAGGTTTAAGAATAATTCTAAATGGCTAGAATTTGTTATAAAATAAACTTGGACCATCTTTAAAGTCTATTTATCTTGTTATGTTCATTACCTTGTGTTACATTGTGCTGACCATAAAGAATTTCAAGACAGCAAATGTACTCAGAAGAGCCTTAAAGGAAAACAAAACAATTGCAAAAAAAAACCCCAACAAACCCACAGAGAGAAAAATTCAATACTCTCATTCCTATCATTATTCAACAAATCCTGGTATCTGAACAAACAGCCCTTAGAAATAACTCTTTCATACCTCTGTGATAGAGGTTGTTCTCTAAGCTCAATTTTGGAAGATTAACTCAGTTTTAAAAGTGATGGACCTTGAAGACACGGTCAGGAATGACCGTCAGTCTAATGACTGCTACTTAGAATTCTATCTATGTTTGTACTAGGCTGCTGTGACATTTCTAGACAAACAGAATCCTAAAAGTAAGAATTTGCCATAAAACGTTTTGCACACACACAGTAATGAAGTCTGCACTAATAGTCAAAAGGTGTGGAATAATAATCAGAGTCTGATTTAAGGCAGGATCCCATTCTAGCAAAACTATAGCTTCTGAAAAACTGCATCACTGTAACTTATTAGGACATATATTTTTTCAAATGGCTTTTCATAAAATTCCACATGATAGGTTGCTGATTAAACTTTGGACAATTTAGATCCAGGGTGTAGCATGATGATAAATAAAAGTGTAACTAAGATAGAGGGGGGAAAAAAAGTATTTCTGAGAATTTTAGAAAAGCTATTCAAGTCTTTGGAGTTAAGCAATTTTTCCATTCCTTTTTTATCACTACTCCAGATAGTTTTAATCTTTAAAGTTGCTCATGAAACAAAACAGGTAAAAGGCAAAGTCAAGAGTCAACATTAAAGAAAGATGGATGAGAATTAAAATTACTCTATAAACAAACTAACTTAGAGCAAACAAAATTCAGTATCTATTAATATAATTAGGCCTATATTAGTACTTCTAGACAGAGGAACAATGGTTGAATGCACAGCCGGGGAGATGGCTTAAGGAGGAATTTTGCAAGAGACAGGAAAAGTAAGATAGTCTTTACATCACTTCATATGTAAGAGGAAAAGAGAACAAGAAAATGAAATATGTTTAGTCTGACCACTAAATACTGAGTAGTTTCAGATACTGTAAATCTGCTAGTAATAGTAGGATAAATTCCTTGACACATCTTGCAGGTGTGTTCATGCTCAGTACTTTGCATCTTGCTAGATTACTGAAAGTCAGACATCTGTATTATTTGCAGTTGTGACAAATGTGAATACTTTGTGTATTCACAAACTTTGCTGATCTCACACCCCATCTATCACTTAATTTGTGCTAGAGTAATAGGTCTCTCAAAACAATGATGTTATCCTGTTATATTAAAATGTAGCATAACTTTTTTTCTTTGAATCTTTCCTTATATTTGATATCTTTATTTCAATTAATTTGCTGAGAAGTGGCACATTTCATGTAAATCCTTAACTGCAATTTTCCAATGTTGCTTATCACTGCAAGTGAAAGCATAAGATGCTTGGGCTTTTGTTCTCAAATAGGCTCAAATTGCAGTACAGCATGTAGCATGAATTAAAATTATTGTAGGACTTCAAATTTTATAGGCACTTCAGTATGGAATTTAAAGCACTCTAATAATTTTAAATCACTCTGCACTGCACAAAGCAATTTAAATTTATTGGAAGTGAAATTTGGAAGTGATCGGGGTTCTGGGCATTGCAGCACACACTGGTTTAAAATTACTACAGCACTTAAAATCTTTGTTAGCACTTAATTTGAAGATCAGGCCTCTGGCCTGGGATGATGTAATTTAAAATTGTTAGAACTTTTCTCACTGGAATTCAAATTGAAACCAAAAAAAATTTAACTCTTACCAGAAAAATCTTACATTGCTCTACTTGTCAAGACATTCAAAATCCAATTTGAAAAGAAAAAAAAATAAAGACAAACAAGATACAACTCCATAGAAGAGATCTTATTCACTTCAGAGAAAGCTGTTGTAACATTTTCCTTTGTTATAGTCCCCTGATTAATTTAGGGTATTTTCTTAGCATAAAGAGTAAATAAATGGCAGATAGATGTCAATACATTTTATGAAGGTGAATTTTTCTTTAACTCAAGATAACAGAGAAATTGTTAAGAAATCAAATGTCACATTTTAAACAGAAGCCCTCACCCTACCAAGCATGAGATTCAGTTTGAACTGTTACAATAAAACATAAGGAAAAACTACTTTACTGTTAAGGATGAGAGAGCCCTGGCACAGGCTGCCCAGGGAGGGTAGGTTTTCAAAACTGGGTCAACCTACTTCATCATGGGAGTTGGACTAGATGATCTCTAGAGGTCCTTTCCGACCCCTACTATTCTGTGGGGGGGATTGTTGATCTCTTTCTTGACCTCAGATAGTTTGAGCTTCCATCATTATTCCAGATTCTTTCTGATTATCTGTTTAGTTTTTCCTGGTGAAAGGGTGGGAGGGGAAACGGAGTTGCTTGTTTAGGAAAACAGAAGTTTTGCAGCAAAAAGAGCTGAGGAATTATGTGAGTATATACAAGATCTTTTAGTATTTAAAAGGCCTTCTGTCCAAGCTCAGTTTACAAAAATTTAAGGGAGGTGAAGATGAGCTGATGAACTGTGTTAGGTAAGGCATGTTATTGAGAGGCTCATGACAATCCTTTCAGTTAGGAGCAAAACCATCTTATTTGCTTTAAGGTAATCTTTCTCCACATAAAACCAATCATGGCACAGATAAATTTTACTTGTTTGAAATTCTAGTATACTGAAGTCCAGCCTGCTTCAAGTATGATCTGAGGATTCCATGCTAGAGTCACTTCAGAGACAACTTGCAGGAAGATACAAAACAGTTGCAGAGGTATCCAGCTTCCCCCCATCACATATCAAAGGACACACAGAGATTTCAGTCCCATAAGACATCACACAATTCTTACTATAAAGCAATGGTTTTGTGCCATACAAATTAAATTTGGTCTCTGTTCAAAGATCACTTTTTCCAGGCTCAGGATCAGAGGATCCCAGCAGGCAGGAAATCAAGAAGGCGAGCCAGGATACCCACATGGTTCAATAAGGAATTGCTGGACAAACTCAAGTAAAAGAAGTGAGTCTATAGATCATGGAAGGAAGAGATAGCCACTTGGGATGAATATAAGACTGCTGAGAGAGGATGAAGGGAGGCAACTACGAAAGCTGAAGCCTCATTGGAGTTGTACCTTGCAGGGGAGGTTAAGGACAAGAAGAAGACCTTCTTCAACTACACTGCAGATAAAACTAATGCTAAAGGCAATGTAGGCCCACTGTAGGGCACTGTCAGCAAGTTTGCTGAGGATACTAAACTGGGGGAGTGGCTGACACACCAGAAGGCTGTGCTGCCATCCTACAAGACCTGGAAAGGCTGGAGAGTTGGGCAGAGAGAAATCTAATGAAATTCAATACGGGCAAGTGTAGAGTCTTACATCTGGAAAATAATAAGCCCATGTACCAGCATAGGTTGAAGAACGATGTGTTAGAGAGTAGTGTAGGGGAAAGGGACCTAGAGGTCCTGGTGGGCAGCAGGATGAGCATGACCTAGCAATGTGCCCTCGTGGCCAAAAAGGCCAATGGCATCATGGGGTGTATTAGAAGGAGTGTGGGCAGTAGGTCAACAGAGGTTGTCCTCCCCTTCTACCCTGCTCTTGTGAGACCACATCTGAAATATTGTGTCCAGTTCTGGGCCCCTCAGTTGAAGAAGGACAGGGAGCTGCTGGAGAGAGTTAAGCACAGGGCCACAAAGATGATGAAGTGGAGCATCTCCTTATGATGAAAGGCTGAGGGAGCTAGGGCTCTTCAGCTTGGAGGAGACTGAGAGGTGACTTCACTAATGTTTACAAATATGTAAAGGGTGGGTGTCAGGAGGATGGAGCCAGGCTCTTCTCAGTGATGTCCAATGACAGGACAAGGGGCAACAAGTATATGCTGGAACATAAGAAGTTCCAAAGAAACATGAGGAAAAACTTCATTGCAAGGGTGATGGAGCACAGGAACAGGCTGCCCAGATAGGTTGTGGAATCTCCTTCTCTGGAGACATTCAAAACCCACCTGGATGACTTCCTGTGTGACCTACTCTAGGTGGCCCTGCTCTGGCAGGGGGGTTGGACTAGATGATCTTTCAAAGTCCCTTCCAACCATTAAGATTCTGTGATTCTGTGATCTGTGCTTCATCGAGAACAGTGCAGGTAACTGAACAGACAGATGTGAGTCTGGCTGTTGGCCAAGGCAAACTCACCAAAGCTGGTTGGTCTAAAGCTGCTTCAAAGAATTTTCAGTGAAACAATGACTTTGACAAGATGCAGTGCTACAGAGAGTGATAATTAGTTCAATTGGTATTTCTAAACTAGAGACTACATCTAAATGACTACCGTTGTTTTTACTACTACTGAGAAATCCTCTCCCTTTCTGGAAGTAAGTATAGTTTTCTACTATACTATCTCTCTCTATATATATATATTATATCTATATATATCTATACACACACACACACTATATATATATACTATATTGCCAGGGCTGGGTAATGCACATCAGAGATTTTTAGGCCACTTATGAAGACAGTAAAATGAGATAAAAAAACTCTATCCAAATTGTCTTTTGAGTGAGAGTTCTGTTACCCTAGATGAAGTGTATTGTACTGACTACTTCAAAAACTTCTGGAAAAATCTATAAAGTCAACCTGTTGGCATAAACAAATTATTACTTCATCAGATGATTTTTTTTTTTTATAGGAAGACACTTTGACAGAGAGAGGCCCACAGATTTGATACAGATTTCTTATTTTTGTTTCTTTGTCTTCTGATAGAAATCAGACACAACAGATATTTTCCAGCACTTCGGGAGTGATGAATAACCTATCTGGAAAAATGAATCCAGGATGGTTGTTCACATTAATTTGCTTCCAGTGCCATTCTTTGTAATTTAATTGTAGATGAAACAGTTTTACTGTAGATAGATGCAAGGTTCTCCTGCCCTGCTGTCTTAGGAGACTGAAACGATAAAATAATAATTCTTAAAATCCTCTTTAACAACAATGCTATGTTTAGTATAGAGAAAAACTTTAAATCTTTACATAATAATATCTTTGATTAGTTAGAACCACATAGTGATTGAGATTGGAAGGGACTTGTAGAGATTTTCTAGTCAAATCACTGTTCAGGCAGGGTGAGCTACAGCAGGTTACCCAGAACAAATCCATCTTGGAGCCTGCTGGAACTGGTTGTGGTATCTTCTCACAGAAGCCACCCCTGCAGCCTCGCCCCTGCCACCTCCCTCTTTGCTCCCCTCCCCCCCACCAAATGTAAACCAAATACAGACAGAAGCAACAGCAATAATAAAAATATATTTCACTGAAGTGCACTGAAGTGCACAATGGGCACTTAACTAGAGTTACAGAGACAGGCAATAGAAAATGTGGCAGAACAAATGACAAGTTAAAATTACCGTGAAATATTTTTTTGAACAAATTTGAAGTGACAAGTCAAACATATGCTGTGTCAGAAATATACATACTGTTCTTGAAGGTGGGTTTTTCGGATCCAATCCTATGCTCCTTCAAAGTAATTTTATTGTCACAGTTGTAATCTTTTTTTAAAAAAGTAAAAAGCAACCACAAAGCACTCTCTGTAAATCTGTATCCTTTCTCTTTCTCTCTTTAAAAAAAACCCCCAAAAATACTCCCCCCAAAAAACCTAAAACGCCAGTCTATACACCTGTCATCTACACCTACTCACTCAGTGCATTTTTCAATTAATATTTTCTTCACTACAAATATTTCTTGTACCTATTCATACCATCTATTTTAGCATCCTTAATTAGGAGTATTTCATACCATATGCTGAAATAATTAATCTTTAGTTCTCTGTGTATCTTACCAGTTCATCAGTCTTTTTAGCATCTGCACTGATGAAACATCTGTAACGCAATAGTGTTCTGTACTGTACTGTTCTTTTAGAGCTGTTGTATAATAACTTGAGCTAGTATTATATGTTTTGGAAATGATATTGAACGTAGATATGGAAGTGAAGGTAGCCATGTGCCATTTACTAGCACTGGAACTTCAGTTTTATCCTTGGATGAATATAAATGATCTTTCCACTTAGCTTCAAAGACTGGATAGATATATACTGTACAGCACAACTATAGACTAGCATCTTTTGAAATTGTTACAGGTTTTTTTTCCACCTTGCATATACTTGGAATCTCATTCTTTTCCAGGATCAAATGGCTGAAGATATAACTAAAAGTTCAAAATTGGCCCTCTACTCTTTTGTTGCAAGGATTACCAGTATATCAGAAGTTATTAAATGACTCCACAAATCCCTGAAAATACATTTGCAACAAAATTTATATGCCACTTTTCCTATGTGACTTCTTTATGAATTTTACACTTTGATTGTACATGTTCATGAAGTGCTGACTGCATAGATTTTAGGTTACTTAATAGACTTACTGTCATCTGGGGAATAGGGGAAGATCTCTGCTACAATACATTCTCCCTCCTCCTCAAACAATCTAATTTTACTTTTGTTTTTTAAACTCTCTTCACCTCCCATCTGGTTATACTGCACTTTTATTAAGTTACATGGGAAAAAAACCAAAACACGAACCCATCAAAAAAAACCCAACTAAAAAACTTCATTTACTTTCACTTCCTTAGATTTTACTCTTAACAGATGTGCTTTGAGAACTTGGGTGGATGTCCTTTCTGCTTGCTTCAATTCCTTTGGGGCCATAATTATGTTGTGAAATATTTTCTCTTTAGCCTGTAAGCCAGCCCTCAGCCTGACAAAATTTAGAACTGTAGAGATACTGTTTAATTAAACTCCATTTTCCAAAATATGGTTCGTAATGAAAATACTGACAGGCACTTAAATATAGTGACATTAGCCAATAAAATGCTAAAGTATACTCATTTTAAAATATTCAATTAAACATGACCTGCTGTCAGCTAATTCATGGTTACTGGAAAATCTAATTATGTCAAATAATGATTGTGTTAAATTCCAAGTTTTACTTGCAGATAGCACTTAACACTCCCTCCATATACTTTACCCCTTCTCTCCTGATCTACGTTGTTACAAAGCACCAAGTGACTCAGTTATCCAAATCCAAGTTCCATGGAAGTAAGGACTGTAAGGAATTCATAAGAATTTGACACTGAATCCCATGAGATGAATACAAATCAAATAGTGAAGACCTACTCATTTGCTCCTCACCTTCGCATTTTTAGATGCCTTAATACCTTGGAAAATCTGGAAACAAAAGGGATTTAAGAATAGCTGAACATTGCTTTGTAACACATATTGGATTCAGATTCCCAAATCTTATTTTTCAAAGATGATTTAAGAGACCAAAATTCTATAGTCTCTATGTAGATCCATCTTATTCGCCGTCACAGAGCCACTCTGAAGGAAGATAGGGAATAGAAAAACATCAATATAAAAATATTTACTGTATAAAAATATTTCTTCCACTAGCAAGAAACTCTTTACTAATCTTCTCCCTTTGTATATGAAGCAGTCTATTCAGACACCCTATGCACCTTCAGAGACAGAGACATGAGAAGTGTATGGTTACTGCCATGACCACCTTGCTATTTATGCCGGCGGTGTTATACAACTTGTAGTGCATACACTTTTCATAATTTGTACATTTTTTACCTGACCTTTCAGGTTAAATGCCATCTTTCTTGATTGTAAAGATCAAAGGGCAAAAGGAGAGGGACTTAACAGTGTCCTTTTTTGTGTTCTGTCTTGGTTCTTCACTTAGAATACTGGCTGTTCTTCCAGTACCAGTTAGCATAAAGTAATCTGTTACAAACACCTGGTGTGAGAATGCCTGAGTTAGTACTTTGGAAGACACTGACCTGTTCCTTTTCCTTACAGTGAGCACACTAGAAAATTAGAAAATGTTCAAAATTCATAAAGCACACATTATCAGGACATAGAATAATTTTTTAAGGAGAGGAAACTGAATTTGAACAAAGGATTAATACACACAACTGTCTCCTCACTCTTTTTGTACAGTCAGGACATGTCCCTACTTCCAGACTCTCTCTGATGTAGCAATTTTTACACAATCCTGTTGAGGTCCAAGGAATGTTTCACTCTGGACCACTCCAGCTTGACTATTTACTCACTGCTTCACTTAGCATCTTTTCATTTGGTGTCAGAATAACACTCTGTGCTCCGAGTATTTAACTCGGACTCATCATAATGTTTCTCTCCCTGAGACAGCATAGTTGGTTCCAAAGGAAAGAGCAATTTCTCCCTTGCCTATATGGGATGAACTGATCAGTTATGCTTCTTGCATATTCTAGAAATGTATCCCTACGACCTTAAATAAACAAACAATAATAATTACTTTAAAATACAAAACCTTAGTTCCAGTAATAAATGTAACCAGCTGCAGTAGTACTTATGGGCAGCATAAGACACTCCTCCCCTCTCCACTGTCTGTCACTCAGATCCCCTGGAGCTAGGGACTGAAATGACAAATGGTCCAAAAGTTGCTCACGATAAGCCTTGTTTTATTAATATTTTCAGGGATGAATCCTTTTTCAGAAAGATGATAAAACTGGAGCAAAGATAGCTAATATCTACACTACCAAAGGAAATTTTTCATCAGGAGAAAACACTTGATCAAACATTTTTTTTAAAAACTATACAAGAGAAAAATATTATTTTATGACCTAGTCAGAATGAAAATGAAACCTTTGTCTGTTATCTTCAAAATTCCAGAAGTTTTTCATTCCTATAGTGAACAGGTGCTGAGAAATACCTAAACAAGACTAACAGATGAAGGGCTTTAGATTTAAATCTCTCTGGTATTTATTAATAGTTCATTTTTATGGACTCAATTACTTTTTTTTTTCAGTTGCACTTTATCCAGTGCAACTGTATCATTTAAGAATACAGCAGAATTCCTCTTAAAACTCTGATTTCACCTTTAGCACATAAATTTCCCTCATGAAAGTACATTGCACAATAACATGTTGGGGAACACAAAAAAAAAATTAATGATTAGAACAGAAATAGGAAGGGCAAGGATTAGATCCTCCTGCCTGATGATTAAGGTCAGGAACTAGGAGTGGGATGAAACCAAGGTGTCAAAAGCTAACACACAAGATCAGTGTGGCAAGCTAGAGTCAGGAGATGAGATCACAAGTCTGAAACATTTATCAGGCAGAAAATGACTGTTCTAAAGAGAGTTATTGCTCAAATACAAATATGGTCACACCTGCAACCTATGTGATAGTCACTTTCAGAATAAAGAGTAAGATGCCCCGTGTGAGGCTGAGGATATAATTCTTCTGACAGCATCTCTATTAAGACTCCCATGTTGAGTTTTCAACATGACTGTAAGAACAGCTCTGCCACCATTGGGTCACAGTTTAATCACCTTTCACATTAGGTAAATTACTTTTTGTTTGTTTTTTGTTTGTTTTATTTTTATTAAGAGCTCTACAGTATGCCTAAGGTATGAAATTCACACAGAAACTACACAGGTCCAATGTGCTCATAGGCTTTTCTATTCTGCTCAATGGACAGTTGCATTATTTACAGACTTTCAAGTACATAGACTTTCCTGACTGCCAAATTATGGTAATCTATTAGAGGATAGGCAATGATTTATTAGTACAGTTTTCTCCATTAAGTCGCACTTGATTTTGACCCCAAAAAATCATGTTGTTTTAAGTGCAAAAATATGAGTATCTGTTGTTTTCGATGAAACCAGATGACAGATGAGAATTCTGTCAGAATTCCATCTGAATTGATAGTGAGCAATAATAATTACTAATAAATAGTTATTACTCAGCAAAACTGTTGTATCTGAGACTTCTGTCTCAATTTAAGATAGGAAAATTTTCCTGTTGACATAAGAAAGATCATATTCAGCTGTGGTTATTTATTATTCCCCAGTGCTAGAAGACCTTCATTTACTCTTTGGAACAATCAATAAGTATTCCAATATAAGGCTTCACTTTCACATCACACACTTTTTTGCAAGCAGAATTTAACCCTGTGTGACTCTAAAGTTTACATGATTGGTCATATTTATTGCATCAAATCATTGACAAATACATTCAATTTGCAAAAGTGGTTAACAAAATATTTCTATTTCAGCTGATGCATTCCTTCTTAAGGTTCAGTTTCCATACGAAACAAGACTTGGGTGATTGTGCCTTGTCTTCACCTGTCACAGATAGCAGCTACTTTTAAACTTGTTGGTAAGTCTCAATAAGATTTGACAGAAGTATAGGAATCTCAGAAACATGAGGTTGCCATCCTGTTTATGAAAACTGGCAGCTGGGTGAAGTGGAAAGGCCTACATTAATTTTGCAGACTAGAGAAGGCAAGTAGAATCCAATCACTTTAAAAAGTCATTGTGTGAATTAGCTACCAACTGGTGATTCAGCACAGGGACACAACCAAACAAGCAAAATATATATGGTACATGAGACATCAAAATATCAAGACAAGGATGGCTTGGCAGATATTTCCCATGGGAAAAAAAATCAGACATTTTAGTTTAACTGCTTCTGGAAATATTCTTTACATTCTTTCCTCCTTCTACCACCAGCAGTCAAATTTCTGAGAACATAATTATCTCCTTTTGAGGTAATTTCTATGCATAATCTTTGTAACTTTTTATACAGCATACACTGTAGATCATGGAGAAAACAAAATAAATTTGTTTTATTCTTGTCACTGTCCTTAGATGCATCTCTATCTTCTCACAGTGCTGACCTGTTGACCAAAAAGACATTATTTCTGCAATCACATAACCGTGTAGAACTGGCATGAATAAGACAGTAGACATAACCTTTTCAAGCAACGATGCCATAGGAAGGGAATTAATATGATTTTATTATAGAGTACTCATTCAGTGGCATATTTGACTTGAATTTCTCAATGAAGCTTTAATAGGTTTCTGTTTTTAGACTAATAGCTGTGCACTTACAGCCACTCAAAAAAATGATCTATGCTTTTTATATTGAGGGAGTGTCTAGAAGCTATATGGATTGATGCTTGCTATGCTTCTGATAGAAAGATGGACCCCTAGGAGTATAGATTGCAATATAAGAATAAAAGAAAGATGTGGTTCAGAAAGTAACTGTCAAATGGGAGTGATGGGCTTGGCACTTTGCATGGTATGATCCAACACACTGACTAATATTAAAGTAAATTTTAAATAGCTTAGCCTGTAAAAATATGTATTGGGTTTACATGACAAGGTTTTGGTCGCAGGAGGGCTACAGGGATGGGTTCTGTGAGCAGCTTCTGGAAGACTCCCCTATGTCTAATAGAGTCAATGCCAGAAGGCCCCAAAATGGACCTGCCTCTGACCGAGGCCAAGCCCATCAGGGCCTTTGTAACATTTCATTGGAGAAGGGAAAAAACCCCTGCACAACTCCTACAGAAGCCAGAAGACAAGAGTGAGAGTATGCAAGAGCAACAACTCTGCAGACATCAAGGTCGGTGAAGAAAGGGGAAGAGGTGTTCCAGGTGCCGGAGCAGATTCCCCTCCAGCCCATGGTGCAGCCCATGTTGAGGCCCTGCCACTGCAGCTTTGGAGGCCACAGGGGAGCAGACATCCATCTGCAGTCCTGGGAAGACCCCACATCTGAGCAGGTAGATACCTGAAGGAGGCTGTGTTCCCATGGAAAGCCCACAATGGAACAAGTTCAAGGCAGGACCTGTGAACCTGTGGAAACCTATGCTGGAGCAGGCTTTTTGGCAGGACTTGTGATCAGTAAAGGACTCTCTCCCATGTGAGCAACCTCATGCAGGAGCAGGGGAAATGTGTGAAGAGTCTTCTCCCTGAAGACAAAGGAGCAGCAGAGGCAATGTGTGATAACCATGATCTTCATTTTCCATCCTCTTGCACTGCTTGGGGCAAGGGGAGAGGTACAGAAAATCACGTATAAGAAGGAAGAGGTAGGATGGAGGTGTTTTAAGATTTGGGTTTATCTCTCGTTACCCTGATCTGAGTGGTAGGAAACTAAACTAATTTCCCCCAGTTGAGTCTGTTTTGCCTATGACCTAATTGCTGAGTGATTTCTCCTGTTCTTAACCCATTATATTTTCTCTCCCCTACCCATCTTAGGAGAGGGGGTGATAGGATAGCTTTGGTGTCCAGCCATGGTCAACCCACCACAAAATCTCAGACTTGCAGCAGAAACAGCACTGATTTTGTGAAGAAATATATTTATTGAACAGCAGAAATCAATGGAGAAGTTCAGAGGCACCCAGGCTTAGTTATGTTGTACACTTCTGTGGATGTTCCGATGCCTGATAAGAACGAGAGTCCTGTAGGATTTTTGCCAGTGGGACATTAACAGAGTCTCTCTTTGCTGTAGCTGCCTATTTTAATTAAATATCCATGAAAATGAAATCTTTGAGATTTCTACATTTTAAATTTGCTTGAAAATGGTTAGTGAGTTCAAGTGGTTAGACAGGAATACAGACAGAAAAGGGGATGAGGAATGACAGAGTGCTATTACATATGCCACACATCTACAAGAATCACATTAAAGAAGCTTAATATTAACATTTGAAGGAAATAATGATATATACCTCTTTGCTAAACTGAGATACAATATACCTTTCTATGACCTGTAAGTAACAGCAATTCAAGAGATGATCTCTCACAGAACACCTAACGTCAATGGTTGAATATACCCTTTGATTCAGTTTTACAACAACAGCTATAAAATGTCTTTTTAATACTATCCAGGAAATGTTCATCTAAAACTCAAAATAAGGAGGAGGAAAGTTATCACAATTGTTTCTGTTTGCCTTAAAAATAAGTTCTGGTGACATATTCCCACTTCCTCCTTTGAATCAAAGCATTTCTTCTTAAGTGAATATGTCTCTGTAGTGGAAGGACTCTAGAAAGCACAAACTTCTCATCCATCTGCTGTAAAAGAGCTCAGTCCAGTAACATACTAGTTAAGTTTAAGCACAGCCTTAAAGGATTTGCTGAGTAAGAACGTATCAAAATGAACAATTCTATTTGAGTACATGTTTATATTCTTTGGTGACCTCATCTTTGAGTGGAATGCTATAGGGAATGAAATTTGAGAAGGAAAAAGACTATCTGCTTGCAAAGATTAGCCCATCTGAATACTGACGTTATTAACCCTGAAATCTATTTGTCATAAGTACTGATCTAATCATGCTATCTATGTGCATATGTTATATATGTGTGTGTATATATATAAACATACATTATCATCTTACAGCCAGGACTGAAGAGATACTAGAAGCTTTGAAATGTAAGAATAGAAAAGGTAGCTTAACTCAAGTTCTACTGATACACCAAAATAGATATGTGAGATATCATTATGGAACAAAGTGATCAAGCTATCATCTGAAAATGTCACCCACAACAAAAATAAATCCGCTCTGCAATTGACTATATTTAGATGAATTATGTAAAATCATAAGCAAAATGCTAAGGAGTCCTTTATAGTATCTTGAGATGAGATTATTTATATCTCATTAAGAATTTTATGGTAAATGTGTGTGTGCATGTTTTTTCTTCCTTAATCATCCTGGTGAAGTACTGCAAAGGTCTTACAGGACCTTCAAGGCCAGAAAAATTAAGCATATACATTTGTCATAACATATCTGCATATAATTTCACACTTTCAGTCTATTCACTAAAACATTTCACTGCCAAAGGGTTGCAAGTTTAAGTGGGATTTCACAACCCATCTCTTCTGCACATACTCAGCTGACCCTAATATGAAATAGTTCATCAGGAAAAATCAATGAGTCACAAAAGCATCAGGATAGACATAAGTAATGTTATAAATAACAACATTACACTTTAAATAGTGGCAAAAAGTGGTAATTGCTGAGATTGTCAAAATCTTTCAACTGTATTCATTCTTGCAATGGATTGTATTCCTCTTAGGAGCACCGGTTGCAGCAGGGATAGAAGAATTCATTGCCTAAATATCAGTATGTTCCTCAGGAAACTTCCTCTGCTCAAAAAATCCCAACAGCAATAGAACAGCCTGATGCCTCCCTTATCTTTGGCCTAAGAAGGTCACTTTTTTTTGTGAAGTTTGTTGACCTTGAAGTCAGCTATGCCAAAATATTCTGATATCTACAGGTCTAACAGCTATTTCAGGTGAGAGTGGGAAGCAAGTACTGCTGGACTACAAATCCAGCAATGGTTTGCATATGCTGCAGCCTCCAGCAGTTCATTCAGGCTTTTGCCACATTAATTCACTTGTGAAATAAAGTAGACCATCTATTTGTCACTGTAGAGGCACATTAAAACAAAAATCTAATCCTGCTTCTATTTATGGGAGCTTTATCTAAATAAAACATTGACGGTCCTTAAGACATTCCAATACATGGAATTCAGGTAAGTAGGACATACATTTGCACCTGGAGCATTATTACCTCTTAATTATTCTATTGTACAGCAAGGTCTGTACTAACATACTGCTGCAGATATCAACCCTTAAATGTACTAATTTAAGATTATCTTCCCACGCATGTGCACTTTGACTTTCGGTACCAGCTGCTCATTTGCTACAGAAATCCCTAGACAACATAGCTATTGTTTGTGAGCATCTCTAACTTAGATATCTTTCCTTAAAACCTCAGATTTAGTCATAAAGGAACTTACATACAATATTGGTGAAATGACAATAATAAAGACATAAAGAATTGTGATGTACTGAAAAAGCAGAAGCTTTAACAACTATTGGAATTTATATTTTTAAGTCCTCACTCTCTGCAATCTGTGCTTTTCAGAGCACCACTCTTACAATATTAGGCTAAGAACACACAGGGTAATGACAACTAGATGGGTTCTGTCTCACTTCAACAAACTGAGAACCAAACACATAAAGATCTCATAGAGCCTGGAAGGAAAGAAGGAAATACAGGAAATGTTATTACAGATGATTCTGCAGATTTCACCTGTTCTTTCTGGAGAAATTAGGTATAATATAGTCCTGGCACCTATGTGTGTATGTGTGTAGAGTCAAAGACAATCTCAGCATTAAGAGAGCAGTAAACTTTATTGAGCACTCATTGGCTTTCAGAGCTGCAGAAGAGCAGGGTTTGACTAGCTTCAAAATGTTTGTGATCCTGCCTTCATTTGAATGTTTTATGTTTAATTATAATCTTCCAAAACAACTTAAGAAGGAAACAAATAAAAGTCAGTAAACTAGGCACTGTGCTTTGGTCATTGCTGAATTTAATCCTCAGGATCTTCCAGAAAGATAAACAAAACTTGCTTCCCCTGGCTGGGTGTTCAGCTGAATCAAGGCATTTCATTAGCACTTAAGATCTCCCAGAGCAGAATTTTTCCTTAGTATTTTGAGAAATCTAGTTTAATTCATGACTAACAAAAGCTCTGATTTTAAGAATGATTCAAAATGAAGTAGGACATTTTCTTTATTGCACATTCACTTATATTCTTTCCAATCTCTTTCCAAGAATGCTGCTCCCATGGGCTATTTCCCAGATTGCTGGTGTTCCAAGGTGTCTGCCAGCAACTCCACCTGACACAAATAAAAGAAATGCTAACAAATTTGGATATGTTGAATCATTGTTCACACTTGAAACACTGAAGTTGCAGTTAATTGCTACACAAATTGCTTTGTTTTCTTTCAAGAATCAATCCTAAATTCCTTGATCTGACTTCCCTCCTATTCAAGTGTTGTGGCAATATTTTCAGAGTACATGAAGCACCAGATGATAGACTGTAACAAGGTTTTAACACTCTGGTGCATAAGAACAGATAAAGTGCTGATGACATTGTTCATTTTCAAATACTGCCAACACTATAACAACATTCTCAAGTTAAAAGGTTCACGAAGTGTGAGACACTGTAAGTGCACTCAGCCTAGTCTTCACCACAGACATAATAATCATTCATACTTTTAATCTGAAACTTGCTAAACACCAGAAATATCTTATGATACACCATTGGAATTGCCTCAACTCTTCAGTTTGACAAGGTCTACTTTTCATCTCTCATATTTACTCTCTACTCTTCATACTCTTCATATTTAACACTACAAAACAAAGCACAAGTAAGCAGACAACCTGTATTTGAATCATCTCAAAAAATACATCACACTCGCTTATCCTTTTGGTATATATCGAGATATAACAAGTGGGCTCAGGAGTTCATATTTCTTCCATGGCCAGTGAGCACTGGGAAACAGAAGCTAGGTAGAGTTAATAAGTTAGAAAAGGAGTGTTAGTGTTACTTCTAGGTTCAGCATATCCTGATTACACCTATTCTGAGGGAGTAGCCTTTTCCTGCTGCTAGGTAATAGATGTTTTTTCTGGAATCCAGGTTTCACTCGGGGTTTGAATCTGTTGATTTCTGTATAGTGGAGGGTTTGTTACAGTTGAAGTAACTCACTTTACAGATTTCTAGAGTAAACCACAGCTTAAAAATGCATATCTAGCAGTGTACTTTCAGCAAGAAGCTAAGAAATTCTAGATAGGTACTGCTCTTGAATGTCTTAAGTTGGCCCTTGATCAGCATTGTGATTTCAGGTTCACAGTTTTGTAAGGGCTATCCACCTCTTCTGGAGGTCATCTGATCCAACTTCCCTACTCAAGCACGGACATCTAAAGCAGGTTGCCCAGAACAGCTTTTGATTATCTCCAGGGATGGAGACTCACTCCTTTCCGGGCAATCTGTGTTAGAGAAAAACATTTCCTGATGATCTGATGGTAACTCCTGTGTTTCAGTTTGTGCCCATTTCCTCTGGTCTCGTCACTGGGCAGCACTGAAAAGAGCCTGATTCCTTTTTCTTCACATCCTCCCTTCAGCTATTTGAAGATATTGAAATACCCCTGAGCCTGCTCTCTTTGAAACTGAACAGTCACATTCTCTCTTTTCCTACCTCATGAGTTAACACTTCCATTTCAGTGGTTAGGTGTTAAGAACTGAGCCACTTTCCATACAAACCCTATGAAAATAAAATCCCATTGAAAAACACAAGACTCCTACTAGAAATGCAATAAAATTACTACAAGTTTTTCTGGAGTTCTTCATGTTTCACAGGGAAATTGGTGACAGCTTAGGTCTTTCTGAGAGCACAGCTGCTGGAGCTGTATTTGAAAAGTAAATAAAAATAATAAACCAGCAACCCAAACATTCTCCTAACAGATGGAGAGCTGCAGAATTGAAACCTGTAGGCATTTAGAAAAAATAATTCACGTACTTCAGAATACATCAGGGTCCTAAATTATGCCGTGTTTTGGTATTTAGAGAGAAAAACAAGTGTTTTGGAATTAATAATGAGCAGACCTAAAATCACATTTGGATTAGGTAAGTACTTTGCCGAGATGCAGAAATGCAAGTTTTCTAAATTTTGTTATTTCGTTTCTCCTCTCAATGCTCAGAGGGGCACCTGTTGTTTTAAGAGGAAAAAAGACTTGTGGGGTACTTCAAAAGACAGAGGAGCAAAGGAATCTTCTGAAGGCTATAAGGAAGTTCTTCCTCTATAGATTATCTGGATTTATTTTTCTCTCAGGAAAACATGAATGCAAAGAATATTTGGGTGTTTGAGGAGATCTGTCTAACACAGTTCTTAAGTCAAGCAATTAGTAAATTTTGTTGACAGTAATGAGGACTGAAAAAGAGAATCAGAAAAGCATACTTTGTACTAATTAAAAGACAGTATATTCTCTTTTTTACTCTGCGCTCTGTACTTACACACAAATCTCAGACTTTCAGTATTTACAGCTTTGAGACACTTAAAATTATAAACAGTATTACAAATTCAACATAGAATTCAGACAGGTGGATTTAATATACAGGAAAAATTCCTGGGGTAACTCCAGCAAAATCAGTGGAAATATTCCAGGAGAAAGCTATAGTCATAATTAAAAGCAGTATAATTAAAAGCAGATAACCAGTACAACATTTTATTCTATGCTAGTAGAGACAGCTCAAGAACTGAAGAGAGTTCTCAAAGCAGACAATTAACAGGGAAAAACTCTCTATTCGCTGAGATTGCTTGCAGATTTTCTTAATAGATCAACTCATAGGCTTTCTAACAATACATCACAGGTATTTGTCTAGGTAAGCAGTTAAATTGTTGGAATGGTATTGATGCTATAGACATGTATGACCCAGTTGCTTTAAGGTCTAAGGAGCAGATATCAACGGGCAGCAAATATTGCTCATGTAAATAAATGTAACCCTTGTGCAGGAAAGCTCAATCTCCATAGTAAAATTCTGCCACTCAGAAAGGGCCATAGGATAAGCAAGATAAAAAGAAAAATAAAAATCACTCCCATCCAATCCTATAGTGCAATAAAAGAGATATTTAAAGTCTTTTATATCCTCCAGCCATGAATAATAACAACACTGAGATTCTTACCAATAGTAACAAAGGCATAGTACCCTAACCATTTGCAATAAGCTATCACAGCAACTTCTGAAGTACTTCTCACTCCGAGATTCTAACATGCTCTAGATTAGCAGCAATCACATTAATCTTACTCCACTCCCTAGGAAAAAAATAAATTAATCCTACAAATAGGCAGAACAAAAAAATGAAAAAAAAAAGAGAGAAACAAAACAGGTAAGGTACCTACACAATCAAAAGAACAGCAATTTACTACGTATCTGCTAGAGGCATTGACTTATTTTGCTTTCTGCTAACTAAAATGGCCATTTACAGCAAAGTATTTTGGGAATATGTACTTACAATAAAGGCTATTCTAATTTTGTTAGGCTACAGCATTCTTATAAAAGGACCTGAAAGGGAGGGAAAAGAGCCTTTTTCCATGCCACCTATATCTTTAAAGTAATTCATAAGACCTCTTGTAAATTTGTTCTATGTTTCATATAGAAATTTTAAGAAAATATATATTATTTCACAAAAACAATAGATGTGCCTCCAATAGGGCAGCTTAGGTTTCAGCTCTGTGTTCTGAAAATCACCTGCTCCCAGCCTCCTTTCATTTCAGTCTTGTGGCTGTTAGATTTCTCAATTGCCTTCCTACTTCAGAAAAAAAGGCATTCCAAAACCTGTTTCATACCTGAAATGGGAGTTTATTAAACTACATTTAAATGTGCAATCTGTTTGATGTTTTAGTTCATATTCTTTCTGTTAGTTTGATACATTTCTGTGAAGCATTATTTTACTTAGAGTTAAGGCCAAGTAATAACTAACAAATTTCATATGTGCTATCAGGGCTTGAGCAAAAAAAAAAATCACATAATGGCTTGATCTAGGTGGAGTTTTTCCCAAATAATTAAAATTTAGATGTGTATGAGACAAAATGTATTGATTTCTTTGGAAACACTTAATTCTGAAGCCTATAAACTTGGTTTTAAATAGTCTTACCAGAAATTCAAAGTGCATTTTGAGATGGATATTTTTTAGAACTTCAGCTGCTCACATTCCTGAATAGAATGGCTTCCCATAAAAAGCTGACAAAACTGCATTCTTTTAAATACACAAATTCATCTTTTGATGGCTGTCTTTTTCATAATTGACAGAACACTGCTCAGGAATCTTTTTTCTGTCGTCTTGGATTTTGTCCTGAAGTCTAGATTGCCGATGAGTTTCTTCCATAAAGTTCCAGGATAGACCTTGCATTCAAGAATCAAAAGAAAAGAATAAATGTCTACCTCATTATACAGATAACATACATAATATTTACAGCTCTTTATTCACAGCTCTTCCTATTAAAAGCCATTTCACAATACACTTTGGCTCCCAATTTGTGTCTCAAAGCACTCTTCATAGGAAGTATTAATTGCATCATCAGTGAAAGTGATATTTTAGCTATGCAATCAATTGTTGTAACAAGCCAGTGGAGGTGCTCTGACTTGTGCATTATCTAAGAAATAACTGATTGCATTTTTTTTTCCTAGTGAATGTTTTATCTTAATGTTAATCAAAGAGGTCTCAATAAGCATTAACTACCGGAGAAGTTTTTATATCATCATCATTTTTGATTGACATTGCCTGACACTTTCTGGTTTTCCTTGAACATTCTTTAGATTGCTTTGATGTTGGTGCATATACACTTTATGAAAGCATGAAATATTAGATGACTTTAAACAATTTATTTCTATCATAGCAAATAAAAAAGGTGATAGTGAGAGTAATAAAAATGGATATTAAAGAGAATTCAATCTGCAACTGGGTGCTTGGGCATAGTGATGACAGATTTGAGTCTATTAAATTATGAGAGTCATAGTTTTGCATCTGTGATTACATTCAGATGCTCAAAAAGAAGGCAGGGAGGAAAACAGTAGAAAAAGAAAGAATTTAAGATCTTGACATCTGCAGAGGTTAAGGAAAGATCTACAGAGAATTGTGTTTCTGTCAGGAAAGAATTATTGCATGACACCAGAGCGTAAACTGCAAGGTAAGAATCTTTACATTTTTTTGGTAAATGAGAACATAGTTGTGACTGTTTTCGATACTCAGAGCCAGACTTTCCTGTCACCAAGTGTTTTCTCTGAGCATATGTCAACTGCTGCTGAGGGTATCAGCATAACTGACTGAAAAAATATGCTTTTTAAAAAAATATCAAGTATTTTATTATTTGAAAACAGTTTCACAACCAAGCTCCTACTTTTAACTTACAAAAGATATGGCAACTTCTGTAAGGCAGACTAGGAAGTGCACCATGTACAAATGATGCAAAATTAAAAGGAGACTGCCTTTTGAATTACTTTCTGTGTTTTTACAGAATGTATCTCTTTACGTTTATTCTGATTTTTATGTACAGAGTTATTTCTAATTTCTGATAACTCAAAAATTTGAACTTGGGCAAAGCCTATTTTTCTCTTTATAGTTATTCAGAGATGCCACAAAAATCACAAACTATTTTCATTGTTTTATCTTTACTTTTACTGATGGTTGATCCATGAAGTAAAGTGTTTATCTGATATACTCTTCTTCAGATAAGGACAAAGACTTTCAGGATGCTGGGTATAAGGGACTTTAGAAGAAGTGTATCTTAGATCTACGTGGTCAAACCCTGTTCCCACTGCAGTATTCCCCACCTATCCTTAGGCAAAGTAACTCATGCACCTAAATTAAGAGGATAGTCTCCAAAGCTTTGCAGGTACTCAGTGAAGAGAAACATAAAAAGAATCTGCCAGAAGGCAATTCACAGCAAGTGACCAAATTAGATTCTCTAAATCATCCCTTAAGAAGCTATTCTTTCTCTGGTTATTACTACAAAGAGAGACTCAGGAATGCTTGTAGAGATAGGAGACCTAAATTTGTCCCAGTTTCATAACTTGACACAAAGAAATACACATCTCTTCCCTTCCTGGTTATCCTACGTATATGCTGCTACGTATACTATTTTATAATACTATAGCAGAACAAACACATCACTCCAGGTATACACCAAAATAAATGTTTAAAATATGCAATTTCTTAGTTCTACCAGAGAACTGTATTATGAATATATGAACTAAGATCCAGTGTAGTTTGAAAGACTGTTTTTACATCCCTTTTTAACAAAATGCTTATGATCCTTAAGAAGAAAAACAAGACTACAGAAAAACAACAGGGAAAGACAGTTTGCTTTGTTTTAGGGATGCTACTGAATACTATAAACTTATCTGAAACATGGACATGCATTCATAGGTGCCCCAGTCTAATTTTGCACATTTAAAATGAATTCTACTCTGTTCTCATAAAAGTTGTGCACTGTTTTTGTCTCTGAACACTCTTTCAAGAAAAGCTCAGCTTCCTTTTAAAAATTCTTCTTGATCAATTTCACTCACGTTTGTATGCAGTTTTCTTATTTATACTTATTTCTTGTTATCTAAAACTAAACTCCTAAGTAATTTGCAACTTTTTCTATATTTTACGTGACCTATGAGCCTGATTTCATAAGTTTCATTGGTCTCCACTGACAATGTAGGAGTCATGCAAAAGCCCCATCAGATCTTTCCTCTTGGAAGACAAATCTAGACTTTACATTCAGTAAGTACAACAGGACTATTTCCATCAACGACATGGAACTCAAGAATGCACAAATAAGCCTTTAGACACCTATCAGTTTAGTTATTATTTGCTAACTCTGCTCTAAAAAATCCTGGGAATAGGATGCACAATGTCAAAATCCAGGAATCTGATTTGGTGTTTTTCAGTGTTACAAGAAACTAATAAGCTTTAGGTTCAAGCTTATGATCAAGGCACAAACTGTTTTTGAAAGTTAAGATCTGACTTACTAAGTTAATAAATGTTACAACTCTGTAACTATCAATAGGGATATCATGCTTGCTAACTGGAAAGTTAGTGTTTTCCCTAACATCAACAGTTACTGAGCATTACCTGCTTGTGAGTAGAAAGTGCCTGACTGTAAAACTGTGAGATAACTATTGGGACTGAAGTCAGAATAAGCAAAATATAGTGATTGTGTCAGCAAAACATCTTTTTTGTTTAAGGAATATCTTATGTATGCCAAATCTAGGCTGAAGTATGTGACAGGTTTCATTATTTTGTCTTACAGTAATAAGTAAAGTAGATGTCACGAAATGGTAGACCTGACCAAACAAATAAATAATAATGATGATGCCCACACAAAATCCATAAAACATAATTATTCTGGCTTATAACCAGCATATATAAAAAACTTGAAATATATTTCTTTGCTGAGATGCTTCTGAGAACAAATATCCATAACTTTATGGATATTTGTAGGTAAGACTTTCCTCACACGTGAAATGGAAACTCTTGAGAAATTTATTTGGTAATGGACTTTGCTGTTCTAACAGAACCATTCCTGAGACCCAAACTTCTTAATACTTTACAACACAGGACAATAATTACAACAAAGCAAGTAGAGTAAGAGCCAAGAAATAGCTCTGCAGAAACAGTATATATAGGTATATATATAGGTATACTGTATGGTAACTTTTATTTTATTAGACAAAACATAATTGCAGATTAGTGGGAGGATTAAAAAAAGAAAAGGAAGACAAATGAAAAAATCTTCCATTTTTGAAAGTCAAAACAATGAGGGAAATGTATAATTTAAAAAAATTATAAACTAGAAGTTAACAGTAATTTTCTCAAGCACTCAGGCACATTGCACTTTTATATTAGCAGAATTTATGAATTATGAATTCTGGTTGATGAGAAAGCCTAAGGGTGAAAACGGATCTGCAGTGTCAGGAATGCATTGTCATTTCACACTGTGTAAGTTTCTACTATACCTAGATGAATTTTTCAGGTTTAAGTAATGTTACTGGCTGCCAAAGATTTCATTAAGAGGTCTGATGAAAATACTTGCTCTGTTGCTAAAATGCTAATCCCCATTAACTAGAAAAGGGTCAAATACTCTGAGAGATTATGAAGTTTTTTGTCTACTGTGGGTCTTCAGATGTAGCTATATTTCCCTACCATATTTTATCTCTTTTGAGTCAGATAGTGAAGTAGAAAACGAGTTTTCCAGCATCTAGCAGAATTAAATTTGAGTAGAAAAGGCAGGTGCTCTGTGAGATTCTACATGACTCCTGTTGCCAAGGAAACAATTTCTTTTGGCTTTGCAGGGCTTGGTAATGGTTGCCCTATCTACAAATCAGACAGTACAGGACAAAGGAGGCTATTTATCTAAATTAAGTGTTTACATGCACACAATTACCCTCATATTAAGGAAGGGAAGTTTCAGTAAAACAGAATTATGAAAACATGGAAGTTTGGAACACGTTCTGAATATCACTTGAGGAATGTGTTGATAGAAGGGGCATTGGCACTGACTTAAGTCAATGCCATTGCTAGATTTAAAATATGATGTTAAAAAATGACGGGGAAAAGAAAAGTTAACAGAACTCATTTGTGTCCCATTCCAGCCAAATACGTCGCCATGTACTTAACATTTAAAATGTAGTCTGGAAAGATGGTGAAGAACACTTATGATTTGGAAACTACCTCTTTTTTTAACTTCAGAATCTTGACTAAGTCCAAATCTGAAAAACTGATCCATGATCTTATATATAATTTTAACATTTTACTGATGATAGAATACAATATAACATTCACTGAGTTAAAACAGAGCCCCTAAGGATGGACTTTTAGACACTGGAGGAGAGTGAAACAGTGAGGAAAGATATCAAGTGGAAATTCACCAGTTGACTGAATAATTGATTAATTGTCCTGGGTGACAAAGGAGAAAAGTTTACACAGTTTTGATGGGGATGGAAAATGCACCAGGAACATCAAGGCAATAAATTTTATTCTATGTAGAAAATACTTTTTAATGAAGTGTCCAACTCTCAAGCTAAATTAGGGTAAGGGATAATAGCTGGAATATAAAAGTCTTCCATAAGTATTAGGTTCAGAAGCTGTAGTTAGACATCAAAGATAGTAAGAATTGAAGAGAGGAAAAATTAGGAGATTGGGTACAAGTCTGAAAGGAAGAAATAACAATCTTACAGTGCCTCTGCAAAAAAAATGTGTTCTATGAACACTATATTTGTGGAGGAAAACCACCTCTGTTTTGTTTTATTCTCATGAAGAGCATAGTGGTCACTCCAGAAAATAAAAAAGCAGAGAACTGTTTAGTCTCTATTCTACTACTAAATTGGCTTTCTACCAACTCATTACTGGAATAACATAGGTAATAACTCCATGTTTCCTCTGTAACCAAATATAAGACTGCTGAGCAAATAAAGATCTACCCATTTGTAGTACTTTTGGATTGTGATATCAAAAGGAAGCAAAATGGTAGCTGAAGATAATATGTAGTGTTGTTCAATAACAATACAATTTCAACATGGAAATGAGTGACAAACTGTGAAGATCTGCACTGTTACTAATCTGAAATACGGATTGATCTCTCTCAGAAACTGCAGCCAAACACACTTGAGACAATATAGCTTCTTAAAGAAAAAAATCCCAAACAAACAAAAAACCAAACCTAAACATTAATTAGGATTCTAAGACTTTGGAAGCAGCTTTAGTCAGTGTTAAAATGAAAGGTTTACAGTATTCAGGGAAAAAAAAAAGTGAAGTTCTTGAAGGGCAAATCTGATAGAAGGTTAAGTCAGTTTTAGAAGACTGATCTGAGTTAATCAAGAACTCAAAAGGACTTGTATAAAATTAACACATTCTGTCTCTATTATTATCATAAAACAATTTGTGTTGAGCTTCTGTGAAACTCAGGCTCAAACAGAAAACAGGGAATATTTACACTGCACTAAAAAAAAAAAGAGAAGAAATAATCTACTTAGGCTTTTAAAGGAGTAAATAAATAAAACAAACTTATAAAGTTACATTTACTGTAATTATTATCTTGCTCCTCTCTGTAGTACAAGAGAATAAGAAAAACCCCCTGTAAATATTATATAGGTCTCAATGATAATGTGGTTCATAGCTATTAAATGTGTTTTATTATGCTTTTCCTATCTGTCTAGTAATTATTTTGGCCCTTAAAACAACAGTAACACTAACATAATAAACCTATTAAGATTTCCAGCACAATGTCTCCTTCCACAATAAATGTTGCTTGACCCTAATACTTGCCTGAATAAGTGTACATGTAAATATTTAAAACATTCTTCTTTTTTTTTCCCCTTCTTTATTACCTACAGCAAACCTTCATTACAACTGAGGTAGTTTATATACCTGAGACCTTTTCAGAATGAGGTAAATACTAGAAAAAAAAAACCCAACACATCAAAATGCTGAGATTTAAACCAAGTTCTAAACTTCAACAGACTCAAAGTGAATATTATTTCTAGGGTTCCATGTTAGCTCATCCCGTTTCTTACTGGATATGGAAATCTTAGGTCCTAGAATTCCATGGTCTGTCATTAGATCTTATTAAGTCTACTGTTGTGAAGAGTTCCTTTGACCTGAATAGGACTCTATTAGACTAAAATACACACTGGAAAAAAAGACTGAAGCACATAAATATATTTTCTAATATTGAATTTTAAAAACTTTTAGTGTAACACATATATCAATTCATTATTATGACTCAAATAGCTGTCCATTCACTTAAAACAAAAAAAGAAAGAAAAAAAATAAATGTCCCATACACATACTTCCAAGAAATGGACAGGACATGAAGTAATATATCACAGGTTACCTACAAGCAATATTTAGTTTAAAGCCACTAGGTGTCAGCATATAAGTATTCCTAAAGAGATTTATCTGCCAGGAAAAGTGGCAATAAACAAATACCTGAGATTGTAAATGGTCAACTGTGACCTTATAAAGCCCTGGAAGAAAGTTGTAAACTTATCAGGTTCACTTAAGACTATTAGAACGAATGAAAAATATTTTTCCACATGATAAATGAGTCTTGAATGGAACATTTTAGTTTTTAATAAAATGTACTGGATATTCTTACACAGACATTTCGTGATTTGACTTCAAAATAAATGCTTTACCAATCAAAACCTTCTAATACCTGAACGTGGCCTTGTTGTCACGAGACACTGTCTCACACAGATTCTTCATATTTGTATGTTTTCTAGGTCATTTAGTGGAATTCCTCAGTAGAAAGCAAGTTATTCTCTAGAAGCTTTCACTTCTCACTGAGACTGTAATATGGCCCCCCAGCCATAATGACATAGACAACTGGGAGCACAGAAATGAGGGGCAAATTTAAGTCATCTATCTTACTAATGACCTGTTATTAAAGTAGAGCTAATAAGTCAAAAGAGCAGGATGCTCAAGGCAGGTAATAATGCCTTAACAAGCACATTGAAATGACAGTGTACTTCAGTCACTGTGGACTGCTACTTTTGTACCATTATGAGGCTTCCACTTTACGTGCAAGGGGGAGTTCATGTGTCTGATGGGGTAGTGTGTGATTAAAACTGGTTGGGACTCCTGACTCATCCATAGCTATTTCAGCTACTGACAGACTCCTGGCATATCACCTCATGTAACTCACTTAAGGCTCTTTGTTACATTTTGGTTCAAATAAGTAGTGACATTTCCTTGAATTTACACAATACTGTTTATTGGACATACCGTAACTATCTAATGAAAACCACAGATACCCCTCAGAGAATTCAGAAAGCATCTGAAGGGTTTTAACAACTATTTAACTATGATTAATGAAATATCTAAATGGCACACTGGTATAAGAATGATATAAATAGCCATGCTTCTATAGAGCCATAAAGATTGTACACTGATGTTAAAAACATCAGATGTTTATTTTATGTCAATAATTTTCTGCATAACTGTACAGACTAAGTGACTAATCATAGTGACGACATTCCCAATAAAAACAGAGGTCCATGCTGAAGTTTAGCATAAATGTCTCCCTTTTTGTCATCACTTTTTTGACGCTTTTAAGTAAGAAACAGCATGGTGATTAATGCAAAAATATATAAAATCGATCAAGAATGAAGTGTAACTCATTAATTGAGTCACCTCCCACATATGGTGAAAGTGTAAACTAGGCTACCTCCCAAAGCTGAAATGATAGAGAAAGAATGACGAAAGAGGGGTATAAAAAAACAGTGTGGCAGTACATGCAAATATGACAGATGAACAAACTCAGAAAGCAACTAACATCTCTGGCAGCTTGAAACAGAAATCAGAGTGAAACTCCCACTAGCTTTGGGGTTTTTTTTGCCCCTCATTTTGACTGCACCTACGAATCAGTGTTGTCTCTTATGTAATCTACTTTAAAAGAGTACAGTAAATTCATTAGTGTAAGAGAGAGATATTTGGTCCCCTGTCCTCAGGATATCAGGTCATCCTGTTGCTCCCTGCCCCAAGGACTAGTCCAGAAGATTTGCCTTACAAAATTAAGCCACGTCAATAGCATTAATAGTACAGATCAACAGAGAAACATTTTTAAAGAGAATTCTTGTTGTAAGGTAATAAGTTAGTTTTAACTTTCATAAAATGACCTACATAATTCCACACCCTTAAACAAAAAGTCAACTTTTTTTTTTTTCTACAGGGAAGTGCTAACAAAGCATTTTCCCAAAAAAGACTCTTGAACTTCTTTCTGCTTCTAAATTATAATGCTATATAATTGTCCTTATGTAAATTTATTTACAGAAATCTGTTCTGAAAAAGTTTAGGCACCAAACCAATCCTAAAAAATTGCAGCAACTTCTTTTCCAACTGGTGGTAGTGCAAGGAGCTGGGAGAAAAGATAGAAGCAATCATGCAGACCCAAGGTCAGTGAAGGAAGAGAGAGGAGGTTTGCTGGAGCAGAGACTCCCCTGCATCCTGTGGAGAGGACTGGTGAAGCAGGGATTTGTTTGCACTTTGTTAAAGACCCTGTGCCAGGGGCAGTGACTATGCCCAGAGAGGGCTGTGTCCTGTGGGAGGGACCCCATATTCACAGAAGCTGGGGAAGAACCCACACCAGAGAAGTTTCATTAAGGACTATGTCCTGTGAGAGGGACCCAGTATCAGAGCAGGGCAAGAATGCAAGGAGTCATGTCCTCATGTGAGGAGAATCAGCAGAGACACCATCTGTGAGAGACTGACCACATCCCCCATTCCCTGCCATTGAGGGGGGAGGAGGTAGAGATATTGGGAGCAGTGAGCTGGGCCCAGGAAGAAAGGAGGGATGGGAGAGGGAGATCTTAAAGTGCTGGTTGTAATTTTTCTCATCATCCTGCTCTCCTTTTGCTTTTTGTTGTGTTCTGTTTCTTGTAGGTGGTAGGATAAACTTTCCTTACTTTCCTCTCCAAGTCAAATAGTGGAGTCTGTTTTGCCCAGAACTGTAATTGGTATCCTGCCCTTGTCTCAATCCACAACAATCTTGGTTATCTTTTTTCCTCTTGTCTTGCTGGAGCCTCCACCATCCTAAGGAGGGTGAGGGTGCATGGGGGGCAGCGAGCAAGAGACTGTCGTGGTGCTTCATTGCTGGCTGGGCAAAATCATGACAGCATCTTTCAGTACAGTACCAAAATGGGTGAGGGGACTTATAAGATTCTCTCGATCTTTCAAGTTAAAAGTAGAGAGGCCATTAAATATCTGTCTTCAGAATGACAGCATCTGAAGAGCTACAAGGCTTGAGGATTAATACTCTACAAGTGAGAGCTGAGAAGAACCTCCCACCATGCTCAGTAGATGCCTCACCCTGTTCTAGCTACCTGTCTCACTGCCATGACCTGCCCCTCAGGCTGCCCGATCTGCCTGGCATACGCTGTGTCAGTGCCTCACCTGGAAATTACAAGTCCATGGTCCCTCTGGGCCTCAGCCTTTCCCTGCTTGGCTCGTTGGGGCACGATGAGACTGTGCCAGCCAGGAAGAGTAGTAAAGGGAAAGAGATGGGAGGAGAAGTGGAGGGAAGGGGTGGGAATGGGAAGAGAGGGGAGAGAATGGAGAGGGGGGAAACTTACAGGCCTATAAGCACCAACTAACCTGTGCTGACCCCTGACAACTCGCAAGTAATATATCTAAAAGGCAAAGAATTGATCAGAGAAAGTGAAGTCTGCAGTATTTTTTCAGGATATGTATAAGACAAAATGTTTTCATCACTATGTCATTCACTGCATGTCTTATTTCCATCATTACTGATTGCAGCATCTGTCTTTTCTTTGCAGTTTACCTGTATTCAAGAAACAGAAACTCATTTAAAGAAACATTTGTTTGTTTCCATGTAATGGGAACATTATAAATGCAGGACAACATACACCCTCCAGAAGCCTAAGAGATGTAATTGCCCAGATAGTCCAGGATGCAGGTGCCTCCCTTCTCTCCCACCTGCTGAGCATCTCACTGCCTTTCTGTCACCTCATCACTTCTCAGCTCCCGAGGTGGGAGGCAGGAGTGCAAGTGATGCTGACTGGAAAAGGCGATCTTTTCTCCTAAGGGGTGGGGGCTGCTGCTGTCCTCTCTGTTCCCTCTGGAAAGCTCAGTCAAGAGAAGGAGACAGATGACAGCAGCTTGAATGAAGTATGGTCTGAGCACAGCAGTGATGGTAAGAGTGTGTTATTCAAACCATGGGGTGGGTCTGGCAGAGATATTTTTAGCACCAATTATTTTGCTAGTTAATTCTTCACTTCAGAGCTTCACAACCTGGAGTGATTCTCTTTCTTAAATCCCAAGTGGCTTCACAGTGATAGAGGGTTATCTTATGGATTTTAAAACATTTCTTAATCTGTGTCAGCAGCTGCAATACACACATAAATCTTGCATCTGTGATTACATTTCCTTAGCATGATGAAATAGTCCTTTACCAAAGACTACACTTCAAGATTATACAAAGGTTACTATTGATTCATAGAGCTATTAGCTCTTTATGCAGTAATAACAGATGCCTGAAGTATATCAGTACAACTGTTCAATAGGTGCCCTTTTGCTTCTGAGTTGTCAATACTCAGTTCTATCTGAACTGGTCTGGACTGCAAAACCCTCAGATTGTCATCTGCTCAATTGTGTCATGACAGTAGTGACAAAAGATGCACTTGGCATAAAAATCCTTAACAACTAGAGTCGCTGTGGGCAGTAACCAGGTGTCTCATGGGAGGAATTTAACTACAATAATCAGATGTAGTGCTGACCTTTAGGTGCAGTACAAGCTATATCCCTTTTCTTTTTTTATTGATCCAAAGGGAGTGAGAAGAGAATCGTTTGCTTTAGGCAGTTGTTCTTTTCTTTCCGACAGATGTAAATGTCAAAAGATGTCTGGGTAGCTTTGGATACCATTTAATGTCACCATTATTTTAGTGACTAACAAAAGCTTCTGGTGCATCTCTAAACATGAGGCAGTAGCCCTCTAGAGGCTAACAGGAATGACGAGCCAATTGCATGAAAATGTCTTCACAATGACAGCTTTAGTCAGTGGGACCTACTGATTAAAAATAAATAAATGTGCGGTGCTTTTGGTAAAGTAGCACTGGCCCTATCATCTGACAAGTTCCTGGAGGGAATTCTAAAATTGACTGCCTTTTATCCACCAATGCCCTGAGCCAAGAGTGCACAAGATCTGCGCTCAAGCTATGAGAACAGCCTTTTTCATTCGGGAGAACTCTTTAGGAGAGATGTGTGAGGTTAATAAATCTGCCTCTTCCTGGGATGCCATGTGGTGGCTGTAGTTCCTCTTCTAGCACACTTCATAAAATCAGTGCCCTCTTGTATTGTGAAGCCTCACGACAACAATGCAAGCCCTTTGGATCAAATGTTTGATAATTGTAATTTTCTCTTAGCAGGGTTGCAAGCAAGCTGTCTGTCACAAGCAGGTGGTTTAGAATGCATAATTATACCTGCCTGCCATAGCCCACACTGCCTGTGTAAGGCATGATGGATGATTTTAAACTTTATTATTATTATTTCAAAAAGCTGAAGAGTGAAATACATTTGAAGTGCCTTTCTTGAGCTTTGTCTTGATGTAGCTGAGACAACCTACACCCATCACTTCAAACTTTTTTACTCAATTAATTTCTGCTACAATTTAAGCAGCCTTTTGAGATTTCTATTCTGTAAACAAATATCTAAGTATAATATTGTTGGAGTAATATGTATGTCTTCCATGTCACTTGTTAACTCTTGGTTTCAACCTGTGTCCCTCCTTCTCTCTCCTGTTTCACGTGAATGTTTATATTTTATATATACTGTTTTTGCATCATGCAAAACATAAGTACCTCATATCAAGTATATAAATAACTACTTGTAGGGGAAGAAAATAATTTTCTAAACTCAGAATCATAGGAACTTAATGGCAAAGAAATAAATGGTCTTCATCTGTGATTCCATCTCAGAAAAACTTAGTTACCACTGAATTTTTGAAGGTTGGTTTCCAACCTGACACAGCAAGATGAGCAGTCTATAGTAAAAAAAAATAAAAGGAAAAAAGATTCTGAGAAACACTTTCCCTCTTAGTGCTTGCCAGAAAGGACAAATACTTCAATTTCAAAGTTGGGATCTTCTTTACTGCTTTTTATCATTGCAGTTTTATAAACTAAAACAAAGGTATCCAGTAAAAAATGCTTCTCCAAAATTCAAGATTCATAATTGTTTCTTGTATCTTGTCATAAACTGCTATCAGGTAAATTGAAGACATATGTAATCATAGTTGCTTTTTTCTAATAGTGTCTCAAGAAAACAAAACAATCATCACATAATAATTGTCAATAAAATGTCACAATTAACACAGAGTGGCCATAGAGAAAAACCTGCAATAATACAGCATACAAGAGAAATACATCTATCATAGAGATAGCTGACTAATGCTCATTTCCCCAAGCTTAAGTTTTCCCTAGTTTAAGTTTGAAACCAAATTTCATGTCACATTTTAACATTTTTATGTTTTCTTTCCATGAAACATTGAACTTAGTTGTCTGAAATAGTAAATATAAACTTATTCAGTATCATAGAATCATAGATTCATAGAATCATAGAATGGTAGGGATTGGCCTTTAGACATCATCTAGCCCAACCTCCCTGCAGAAGCAGGTCCACCTAGATCAGGTCGCACAGGAACGTGTCCAGGCGGGTCAGTATTGGATTAAAGTAAAATTCACAGTGTAATCTGATACCGTTTCTACTGTGTCAGGTGACTGTACACACACAAAATACAAACAGTGCCTCACAATTTAAAACTCAGTTCTCATGAGAAGGTCCTCAAAACCCCAACTTCCAGCACATGCCTCAGTAGATTGAACTTTCTGATGGTTAACTGCACTTTGTATGTTGCTAACTGTTCTTATTAAAGTTTAGTCCACAGAACATGTAGTCACAGTGAGATGTTTTTGCACATGAGGCAGTCCCATGCACACACAGTTTTGTCTGCTGCAAGACCTTTTTGTCTGCTGCTTCTGGTTGACATGCTATGAGGCTGCTACATCCTTCCTTCTTTTGCACTTGTTTCCTTCCGTTGACAACATGTATCATACCCTGCGATCACCCTTCACAACTATCAGAACTCAGGCTTATTTATCTTCACTTTGTGCTCCTCTTGTCTTCTCTTTCTACGGTTTTGGGTTTATACCAACTAGTTATAAGGTGAACAAACCAAACCATTCATATTAACCAGAAATTATTCACTACAACTAATTTTCCAACAGGAAACCCAGGTTTTAAGAAATTGAAACAGATAAGTAATGGAAATTCCTCCAAGCCTAAAATTTCTACTTTTTCTTTCCTTTTACCTAAGATTGAAAAAAAGACAAACTAATCAGTTTTCCCAAACATTTATAAGAATGTAGTTAATTTGCTTGTATATTATGTCTTTATTCTGTCTTCTGTTCCAGTAATTTGTGTCTCAGGAATTTTAATAACCATTTGCAAAGAATCCAGTGCAATATCATCTCCAAACCCACATGGAATCTCCTGGAGTTAATGTAGTATAAATGTTTATTTGTAATCAAAGAAATACTTTTGAAGCAAGCACAGAACAAATGATGTTTGAGTTCTGATTATTTGCCATAAAGTACTCACAGAGCACTCTAAAAAGGGGAAATATTTCCTAATTAAAATTAAGAAAAGAGGTTTGTACTTTCACTCCAGGCAATTAAATGTAACATTTGCATGCATATAATTCCATGGGAAACAAAACCCAGGAAGGGGCTGTTTGAGTGTCTATTAATTAAAAAAATCCAACACTTGACTGGTTGTATTAGCTGGCCTTTTATACAGTCTCTGTAGGTTAATAATTGAATTAAAGTGTGCACAAAACCATACCAATGAAAGACTGCTTTAAAAGAACCAATTTCTGTTCATAGTAATAATCTGGTTATTTTTATCTCCATTAGTAAAGATGCATAATTCAAAGAGTTGTATGGTTCCAGAATAAAAAAAATTGAAATATCAGAACCACCAATAACCCATCATATGCACAGAGTGACAGTAAGATTTGTTAGCTTGCTCTTTCTAGCAGGTTTTTTGGTGATTGCTAGCGTAAAAAATGAACCAAAGCCAGAAACCATCATAAATATATAGAAATTATTTATTTCTGGGAAAATTCTCCAGTAAAAAAAAATGGAAAATTGTTGAGGAAAATACTGTCATCTTCTAGTCAATCTGCAGTTATCTTGAGATAGAAAACAAGTTCAACTAAACTCTGTGAAACAACAAAGTGCAGAGCCAATGGTCCATTAGTGTAGCTAGATCAATATAAAGGAAAAGAAACATGGGCTTCATTTCACTCCAGCACTCTTGAAGTTGACCTGCTGAAGATTTATCAGTTTTATATAGGAGGATTTGCCCTCCTCCTCCTCTTTGCTTCTTTTTTCTGAAAAATTGTACAAAGTGAAATATAGCAAAGAGTCTGGGGGGAAAAAAGGTACCGTCTGAAGACACTAGGTTATTCTTGCTGCTGGTTCCTGTCAATAAAAGAAAAATAATCAAGGGCTATAGGGTTTAAGGCTACGGGGTTTTTAAGTGTGTATGTTCATACTACAACAAAACTTTATGCTCTTCATACTACTGGACTGTTCCTCCACTGTGCTGATTTTGAAGAGTATGTTTCCTAGTTTCCTAGAAGTTTACTTACTGCTTAAACTTGCAGCATTTTTTGTTCATTTTACAATGGTGCTGTATAATTAACCATACTGGCTTTGGCACCAAAAAAATCACCATTCTGGCTTGTTGGGTAAAATGAGAAAGTACCTAAGAGGGAGTTGAAGTGAAATGTACAAATGAGAAGTGTGGAGAGAAAATTGGCAGACAGAAAAGAGAAAAAAGATTAGAAAGTCATGATGGAAAGAGGTGAGTGCAATAAAGCTGAATGCAAGATAAATGGGATGTCTAGAAGCAGCTAAAAAAGTATAGGTGTTTGGTTGATTGGTATGTAGAGCTGGTTAGCAATCGTTTTAATCTACTGAAATGTCAATAATTAAACAAAATCTACACTTCGTTAGAGAATTCAAACCTATTTCATATTTTCTCTCACCATGTATTTATAGCTTGGCATGTTACGTAAATAAGTAAGAGAATGACACTTAGGGACCTGTCACAGAGAACTCAATGAGCTCCAGAGATGTTTTGTGCAAGCATCATCTTCGCACTCTAACATACTCGGGGATGAAAACTGTGGCAAAGAGGTAGCTACAGGCAAAGAGCACAAAGCATTAGCAGCTATGGCACTCTTAGACATTTGATATTGCTTCTATGTCTGATCAGATCCTGGTTTAGATTCGACAGACACACTGTTTTCAGTTTGTTTGAGGGTTTTTTTTGGTAGAAAGTATCAAGTCCAAACTAGATTAAAAACAAGACAATAGGTCATATTTCTTCAAAAATTTCATATAGACCTTACAGCTTCCAAAAGACATATTCTGATCAAGCTATAAGTATCTCTGCAGTAGTATGGCATTCTTAGGTTTAAACAAGCACTAAAAAATGAAATCAGACTTTATGGACAGTGATGTCAAGTCAAGTTCCTCTAGTAAAAAAAAATAAATACCATTACACAAAATTTGTTGGCTTTTTAAACAAACACAACTAACATAGGTTTGTTTGGGTTTTTTTTTCCCTAGTAATTGTCATAAAAACCAAATACTTTGTATGTGTAGTAAATGTTAAGGTACTCTACACAGCACTGTTAAGTAGCATTCGAACTCTCGTACGGTATCACTTCAACATGGTAGTTGCAAACGATAGGTTATCAGCATGGAATGTCTGAAAACAAAGCAAATCTGATTGATTTTTTTTTTAAAGTTTCGTTTTTTACTGTTATATCACATTCATTGTGTTCCAATTTACACTGTAAGAAAAAATACTGGAAGTTCTCCATAGTGTTGCAATAGGCTTGTGGTTTTGGAGTTCTTTAAATATTCCTTTAATAGGCTACAGATAAAGTACCGACACACACTGTAAAACACAATTTGTAGAGACACAGAAATTGTGAGTCTTGAAAAAAAATCTGTATTTCCAGAATAATTCTTCAAAGGGATTTTTTTTCATTAAATCAAAGCACTGACTAACTGCCTCTGTGTGATTACAACAAGATGAAAAAAAGTCATGTTTGAAAGGACTACCTTTCAAGCTACTGTAACTAGTGAGCTAAACCCTTCTGAAATAAGCTTTGAGGGACTATAAAACACATCACCATTCCGTCTCAGAAATTGAAACTAAATACAACGTCTTCAACCTCATTTAGAATCAGTTGGGATGTGATCATCATAATACTAATGGATGTGAATATTTTTACTCTCTATACAGACACGAAGTGATACTATACATTTGATGTTCACCACATACGCTCATGCCTAATGGTGTTATACATATTCCCTACCTAGCAATGGTGTAATCATGTGATGGAAAATGTATCTTCTCTTACCACTCACTTCTAGGCGTAAAATTTCTCACATCTTGACTACTGTGCCTGTGTAAAAAGTAGCATACTCCAACTATACGTACACATACATACATGCATAGCTGCACACAAACATTTCTTCGAGATCATGTCCAAAGACTATGCTTGCTTCTGATATACCTTTAGTGATTGTGCTGTACTTCCAATTTATGACTTTATGTAACTCTTTTCCACCATTTCCCTTCTTTTATTGGGGAAAAAAAAAAACAGCAGAAACCCCACACTAAAGCTTATCTGCATCCTCTTTTACATCAACTAGTATTTCGAAAGATGTCATAAAGCTTCAGGTGCCTTGATCATGTGTAAAAGGGAACTGAGTTTTCACCACCTTTAAAGAGTTCTGCCAATTCCTCCCTAAATTATATTTGTCGGACACTGATAATTTACTATATATACAAAAAATGAGAGTTTGGGGATACCTACTGTTGCTTGTTCTTTAATTTTAATATCTGTTGCACTAAAATATAATTTGAGCCTATTTGTCAGTATTTCTGTACTGGCCTTCAAGTGTTCACCCTGCTTTCTCATGTAGATGAAAAAACTGTTTTTTTAGATCAAAGTATCATTAACAAATATCCATCTCATCTAAAGACTGCAGCATTATTCTCTTTTGCAGTTTCTATGTCTGGTTGGTGTGTAGAGAATAATAATTATGAGCGGGAACTATTTACTGTTTAACTATCATTGTCTTTTCTGACAATTCCTCAAGCTATTACATTCTATTTATTATTTCTTCTTTCTTTTTTCTTGATATCATTCTTGCGATCAACATTTGGAAAGGTGCTCCAATATTTTAGCTTTTCTTTTTTTTCCCTGGTTAAGTGTGTGTGGAACCTGTTCTACCTGAACATCCTTGAAAGGAATTTTAAGAGATGGAAAAAAAAAAAAGGAGACTACTTATCAAAGAGGGAACATGTTAATTGAATTCAGTAGCCTGGCAAGGATAAAAAACCCTATCAGGCTTATGGTACCATAAATGATGCTAAGATTTAAGTCGATTTACATTAACAGAGTTCAGAAGTTATCCTAATTAACATCTAGAGGGATAGCAAAGTGTGGCTGCAAAAGAGAGACTTGCCTATCTATGTTCAGGGAAAAGATAATATTTCAACATGTTTCTAGGTATGATTAAACATGTGACATCTTGCTAGGCCTACAGCAAAATAAGCAAGACATCAAAGAGCTGCACAAAATTGAATGTGGTCAAGTGAAAGAAGCTGCATGTTGGTATTTAATTACATTAAATTGATTAGAAAGAAGTAAGCTCTTGATTGGGAGCATATTAAATTCTGTCTGAACAGCATACAAGGTAGTTTATGAGTGGATCTAACTTACTAAAACACGAGAAAAACAATATGAAAACTAACTCGAAATTTGAAGTGTGTAAGCGAAGGACCACTCAGCTGTTTCACTCATTCGTCCAATTTGGCAAAGGAAAGTAATTCTTAGGTTCTTTGAGAAGAAAAGACTATCCAGTTTCAGCCACAAAAACATATTCCTTGCTACAGTGAATGTGAACTGGAGCTGTTTTCCATTCTTTCCATCTGATTACAAAGATTGCTTCTGAAAAAACATTATTTTAGTTACAATAGATATCTAAGTTGTGACCAACATATGCACAAATAGTTTCATGAAACATATATATATATAAATACTGAAAATTTGTGGGTTTACATTGATGTAGAATTTCACAGATCTACGCAGGGTACCTTGTTTGGAAAAGAGATAAAACAATGCAAGGTACATGACTGATTATTTCACTGCATTCTCCCGAGCATGAGTACATTTCTTGGTCACTGGATTACTTCATTTTAATAAATCTAGTCACGATTTCAGAGCACTACCACTACCTTTTAGTTATTGCTATTACTCACACAAAGTCTGCCCAATATTCAAGACAAAATAGGGTACGTATAATACTTTCTGCAACGGATTTTTCATCTCAAAGTAGCCCCAATTTGACTCAAGAAGAAAAAATGTCACTGTATTTCATTAAATTTGTGAAGCTAATAAATACATATCTTTGTGTATTAGCACCTCTCTAGACAGTTCAGGAAAGAAACTTTTCAGACCTCAAAATGGAAGCAACTAGTCTTATGATTTTTATATTATGGTTTGTTATATAATGAGAAGAATAATCTTTATCACTTTATTTCTTACATGGCATAAAATGACTTTTTGGACTGATCAAACACCTCAGGCTTTGCCTTAGTGTTTTAATCAGTTTCAGCAGCTGTTCATAGCTTCAAATACTACAAAGCAATAGAGTTTAATTGCTTAATTAAACTCAAACCTCAGTTGTCTTTTTCACAGGCAGGGGCCTGCCTAGCTTTTGGATACTCAAAGACAGAGAGAAAGCAAATGACATCGCTCTTCTCTCAAGGATGGTTGATCAGGAAACGTTACATAGACACTGAAGGAAAAGCCAAAGGCCTTTTCTGGGAAACAATCAGAAGTCTTGTATCCTATTTTTTTTACCTGAATTATTGATTTTATATGAACATGACAACTGTACTTTTACAATACCCTTGTTACAAGATGACCAGTACACATAAGTTAATTGAAAAACTTGAGGACAGAGTTCTTTGAACAGAGTACACTGCCTTGTTGAGCTTGATTTATCCTAGTCAAAGTTCTAACTCCATGGGGCTTTTTTTTATTTCTTGCCTCTGGTATTTGGTGTCAGCAGTTCTAATAAGTAGGTACAAATACATTTTGCCTGACAAGCTGTTTTGCAACTCCAGCACTCTTACACATAACAGAGCACTGGGTTTATGTGTGGTGGTCTTGGGGTTTTCCCTGAAGCTTACTCATTTAAGCTCCTACGGTTTCAAATGGTTAGGATGTGCTGAAGTGGGCTTACAGTTTTAAACAACAAGTTTGAAGAAAAAATTCACTTTTGTCATCATCCTGTACTAATGTGAATCAAGCATGCTGAGAAATACTATATTTTGAGAACTGCTAAGAACTGATTCAAAACAGACCCTCATCTCCTTTATTATTTCTGGATCTCATGTAAGAACTTTTTAAAAATAAGTGAAATAGTGCATTTGCAGGAATTCCCTCTTCTACTTAATATCCAAATCTAGTGTTACTATTAGTATGAGGTATCAGATTCAATTTCCAATTTTAATATTTGAAATATTTTTGACTTTACATATTGCAATTAAACCAATTTATGGTAAATCTGATTAGGACATGGAGAATGTCTCAGAAGGGAAGGAAATTGCACTCAGGAACTGTAACCTTAACCTAGATGACACTGTGTAGAAAATTTATATAGTGGATATTTTAGCCAGCTTCTCAATTACTGTAAATCAGTATGATTTCATCTTTTTTTTTCAGTGAAACACTGCCAAATTCAGTAAGGCTTTACTACTAAATAAGGATCTATCTGTCTGAGCACTGGCGTTTTATCTGTTATCATAGCACCTCATAATACATCACATATTTTTCCATTGAACATCTTAAGTGCCAAAGTATTACTGGGACTTTCGTCAAGATACTTATACATCTGAAAGTTCAGGCAGTCACTTAATAGCATTCTTGAAAGCATGCAAATATCTTAATATCTTTAAATGCATGGCCTTAAATTATTGAACATGTCTACACAAGACATCTTTGACACAGAGAGGAAACTAGAAATACTCGCAGAACTAATGAAGTACAAAAATACAAAATTAAGTTTTGAACATGCTTTGATTTTGTTTCAATATATTAGAATTTGCAATTTTTGGGGAAAATATTTAACCTTTCAAAATTTCCTCCTAAATGTCCATTAAAATATATGTAAAATGTCTTTATCTTTTATAATATATTACCATATTTCACATGTTACACTTTCATACCATTTTGTACAAAAAAAATCTAATTTAAGGGGGTTTTTTTGTAAATTTTATAATTTCTGAGAGATAGCAATATGTCTGACAAATATTTCAGGAATATGGACTTGTTACCATCCCTAGGTTCTGTTTGTCTGTATTTTAAAGAGCAAATGTAATCATAGGCACTCATGAGTAGTAAACTATATAGACTAAAATGACTGTCGCTATATGGAAAGGTCACTGCATGGGTCTCAAATACAAAGCAAGCCTAGCTAGTACAACTTACTTTAACAGAGAGAGAATTTTAACACCTCCCACCCTCCTAAATAGAACAATCTGGAGCCATCTCTTCTATGACAGAAAATGACAGAGTAGAGCAATGTCAGATGTGGTATTGAATACTTAATTCCTTCATTCAAGGACAAAGTGCAATAAAGCATAAGTTTGTAGACTTAAATAGACTCCCATACTGTCTTTCAGTGATACTCAAGAAGTTCTGTACATAAATAGAAAAGAAGAAGAAATTCAAATCATATATCCTGCAGGGCATGGGGGAAGATTTGTGGTCATTCCTCCATTTAAGAAATTGAAAGTCTCTTAGAAGGCCATTGCAGGAGAACACAGAAGCTTTCAAGGCTACCAGGATTTCATATTATATTAAGTTGAACTAAGAAAGCAAAGCACATTTCTAGTTAAACAAGGGTGGTAAGCACATCCTGTGATAGTGTGGACATTCTGTGATCTATTTCCAGCCTTAATTGAGATGAGAGCAGAGCTCACAACTGAAATGAGTAAAGAATCCACTCAGAAACACTCAAACATCTATAAATGCACTTCAAGACTACAAAAACAAGTTAGGTATGGGTATCTTTTAGCTAATGTTACGTTAAAGTTACAACCCCATGGGAAGAATGACATATCTTCTGTTTCAATGTAGGGAATACACCTAGCAGCTGAAATCCAAGTAAAAAAAGCTTTATTTCCCCCTTTTTTTTCCACAAAAAAGTATTTTATTAACACCTTTTGACCGGTTTATTGATTACTCTTTGGTGTTGGGAAGCTAAGACTGAAGATACTATATGGAGCCAGACTGCATTATGTTCTTGGCAGATCTGCTGGGGTTCTGATGGCAAGGAAAACAGATGGATTTCTGACAGCTGGAGTTACAATGAGTTGTAGGACTTACAGGACATGAATACTTCTATTCAATACCCAAAATCTTATTTTTTAACCTCTTGTGAGATGATGGAAAATTCCTCTGTTCCAAGTGCTCTAAAATCAGACAATATATAAGTTACAGAAACTGTCATATAATCATGCCCCCTTGCCCCAATTGTGTACCTGTGACTCTACCTAAAGAGTGAGTCTGACTGTATTTAATCTGTCTAATGAAAAGAAAATGTGGTGAGCAATTTGGTATGTCCTTCTAAACTGCTTTAGAAGAAAATAGTTCGATATGCAATACGCACATTAAAGTGGTATGAAGATCAGCTGCAGCTCCTATTGAAGTCACAGAAGTTCTGGGAGCTTAAAGCATCCTCAAAAAACGGTGAGTTTTATGCATGTCTGAACTGCAGACCTCTGTGACTAACTTTAAACACTCTTTTTTTGAGTTTTTACAGAACCAATCCCTCATTTCCTTAAATAAAACATTCAGAAACTCTTCAAGATTCTGAAGTCGATCAAAAATAGAAGTCTGACATTAGCCAGGAGACCTTGCAAAGAACATTTTCAAAGCACTGAATAACTTGGGGTTTTTTTATCCATGCAACTCCTACTGTATTTTTGATTGACTTTACACAGTTAAAACCTTGCATGATTGCTGACTCCCAGAAACGTATGGCAAACTTCTTTCCAGAGAGAAATTTACACAGACTCTTACTAGCAGAATTATTTAAACAGGCTTCCTACCACACTTTTAGTTATACTGCTAATACCACAAGTACAATATCAAAAGTTTTATTAAAAGTGATAAAAAGTTTGATAGGAAAATATATTGGAAGAGGTGGACAGGATCTGTAATTGCCAACCCTTCCTTTAAAGGAAACCCTTTCTCTTTAATTTCATGGATGACTGGAATTTTCAGTCTGAAAATATATCCAATGCTCCATGAAATTTACTTGTCTATAAAACATCCATTCCTGTTAACATGAACATATAGATCTTCACTGTACTCGGTTACATATAATTAAACAAGAAGTAATTTTGTTCTGATCAAAATCTCCTGCTTTGACCTCCAAAGGAGAAAACATGTAAGGCTGCCTTTTTAGCAAGGAAAAATGCTTTATGCTATGGTCTATCTTTGTGACTTCAGTAACTTTTCTTTTTCCTTTTTCATTATGTGTTTTAGCAACAACCTAGAAAAGTGGAAACCCTGTAGGTACCTAGTAAAATAGACTGTGTCAGAATCTTTGCTAATATCATTGTATAATTTTAACCAAGAACTTAAGATGAGGGCAATGAATCCAACAAATGTTATTATGACAGAAAATTAGATCTCCTATCTATAAGCTTTCTAATTAGAGCTGTCAAAACATCTTTAAAAGTTTTTATTTTTGTCAAGCCAGTGATATTAGTCCTATCCTTTTGTAAGACTATTAATACAGAGTTTTCATAAAACAAGCCAGCCAGACATATTCAGAAAATATCTCTCACAAATACATTTCATCGATGCTTTGGACGGTAGAAAAAGTTGAAATTTAAGTCAGAAGAATAAATCTATGCAGTTTGCCAGTCTGTCAATGTCATTGTGTGGTCACCAGTTCTCCCTTGATCTTTTAACTTCTCACTTAGTTCCCCTGTGTATTTTGAGTCCTGTAGGGGAAAAAGGATTAAGATTCCCAGGCAGTAAAAGAAGAAATAGATATCATTTTTCCATGAATTATAATGTCTGCTGTTCTTTGTCAGGTGAAAGCTCTTAACTGTCAAGTTACACACAACAGTAAATTACCTTGGATAACATATTAGGGTTAGAATCAATACATATCAAGTAAATGCTCACAGAGCTGCTACTCTCACATGGTGGCAAATAAAATTATTGTGTTGACCTATTTTACATTGCGAATCTAAAAATGCACCCACTAGTATATTGCACGTTTTGTTCATATTGGTGGCCAAACAGAGGTACTACTAGATGAAAACCAGAGAGAGATCTGAGAAGAGAACATTGGGCCTTCTTGATATGAAAACCAAAATGTTATCTACATGCCTAATTTTAGGTAGAGCTTGTCCTAAATAAATCAATACTGTTATGTACAGATTTAAACATGTATAAGATAAAAGCCTATATGTATATGATAAAAGCCTAAGACTGGGAAGTTCTTGGGTCACCAGGTGTCTCTTTGTTGTGCATAACTCCTAGGATAATTCAACTGCATTTTTTACATAACATCACACTACATAACATTGTCCAAGCATTGTAAATTATGATCTGAAGAAGGTAGAAGGGTAATGGTAATTGAACAAGCTACCATGATTTACTTTGGGATGAGAAACAGCATGCACAGCTTTCCACGTGGAGAAGTTAAAATTCTTTGAGTAAAGTTTGCCAAGTTGTAGTTCTGGAAACAGACTTCCAGTTCAAAAAAGATGAGATAGTTTGCTTTCTTTCTGTCTTTCTTTCTTTCTGTCTTTCTTTGTTTTTATATTGTTTTTTCAAATAGAGAATGGTATTGCTTGCAATATTTTTCTTACTTTAGAAAGTTTAATTAGAAACAAACAAAGAAGAATCTTAGTAGCTACTAATTTATTTGTGGCTGCCCAGACAAGGACATCCTTGTCCTCCATTCCTTACAGCATGCATTCCTTCATGTACTCTACTAGAAGCATAGCAAGAGCAAAAGTCTAATCAACAACCACATAGAACACTGAGTGATAATTACCCTCCAAAACACAATAAGAAATACAACAGTTTATGTCTTTGCAAATATATACATATAGAGTAAAATTCTAATGCCTCTAGCCAGAAGAGTTTTAAATCTCTATAAAATATTTAAATAGTCACCCTTTCCCTGCTATGAAAATTCCTAATTATGGATCTAATTAAAATATCTAACATACTATAAATATTTAAGTGCAGCTGTTTTACTTCAGAAGCCAACAACAATACATTAATCAATATAAAAACCACTGTGTATGTGTTTTGCCCATATAATCCTGTTTTTCTTCTTTCTTTGCACTTTATATATTGGCAGTATTGCCTGACTTGACAGAACCAGGGCAGAGTGTTCCTGAGGTAAAGCTACGCAGCAAATACTCACTGACACATCCACATTAGAGTATGTTGATTACTAAATGCTTTTTTACAAAATAAACAATGTGTATTGTTCCATGATTACATTCTTATCTTTTTTTTTTTTAATATGTACTGAAGATATTTGGCAGCAAAATTACTGAATACACCATTATTGACATTATAATCAACTCCCTGATCACTGGCCCATGCTTTTATCATGCTGTGCTCTACTGCTCCTTTTCATTTACTTCATACTCTGAAATGAAAAACTTCAGAAAACTGTCTTCCTTATACATGTGAACTCTTAACCAGTCATTTTCCAGTCCTAGGGAAAAATTCTTGTTATTAACAAATCTTTTTGTCAGAACTGCAATTTCAATTAGAGGGTATTTTTCTCTTCCAGATCCAACCTTGAACTGTATTTTAAAGGTGTGGGAGAAAGGTTGAATCTAGGATACTTCTAGGCTAACTCAGTGGCTGGTGAACCTTTTCTCTAGGAAGGACTAAACAAGGGTTTTAATGTAACTTAGCTAAGGCTACATGTTAATGCCCATTTTTAATGTTCAAATGCTTTTTATTTTTGCTAATTTTAGTTTGCAAATGATAGGCCACATAGCATGAGGTAACACTGCCATATTTATCCACTCATCCCTGTTTGACGCTGATAGCATTTTATCCCACTACTTAAGCTATAAATATTTACATGACCACAGAGGTTAGGTAAAAAAAGTTTAAAATACATAATAGAAGTATTTTCTGTCATTGCTTATCTGTCATTCTATCTAAAAGTGAGATGTTGATACTCTCTTCATGAGATATTACATACATTTGGTCCCATTCTTATGACAACTATGGAAAAACAGCTTGAAACAACTTTCATGATCTTCAGCAACTTTAATTGGATTTAAATATTTCTAAATATCTTCAGAAACTTGGTGTTAGGTATCACTCCATTTCACTTGCAAAATGGAAACAGCAACACATATTTTCCTTCAGGTTCAGCCAGACAATAATATTAAGGTTCCACAGAGACCAGGAGGTCCCTGTGGCCAGGTATCAATGTCAAGGACTTCCCTTGTCATGTAGGGAATGGTTTAGTAGCCAGAGCCCATCCCATTTATCTATTTTATCTTGAGATAATGAATTCTGGGAGAAAAGATCAGAATATAAGCCACTTCTTTTCCTCTATATCTGAAGTGCAGAGCTGTTAAATAATAACAACAATTGTGAACTTTAATATCAAGTCTTTCTATTTTATTTCAAGGAGGTCCCTATGGTCTTTACAGGGACATACAAGAGGTAAAGGAATAGTCTACAGTCTACTTATAAATTACATACAGATAAATACAGGATAGTAGAGTATGTGAAAGAAATACAGAGGCAGTCAAGGAGTAGTAAACATGAAAATAAATCAGGAAGAAAGGGCAGCAAGAGCAGAATACAGAGAAAATAAAGGAAAAAGTAGAGTATCTTTATAAAAATAATTTGTCCTAACTTCATATTTATTATTATTTTTCTTAAAGACAGGAGCAAACCTCTCCTTTGCATCAGCAGGTAACAAACATGACAATGGGAATTACAGGACTGTGAGTCTGACCATGGCCCTCAAAATTATGGAAGCTATTTCCATAATGACCATTTGGAGGCATTTTTCTATTTCTCAAAAACAGTGGGAATGTAAATTATTTATTTGATTTATAAACCTCTATTTTACAGATTAAAATTCAATACAATTATTTCTATCATGAAAGTTTTCCACAAAGTCCAGGTTGTATCTTCTGGAAAATTATGAGCAAATTCCTATATGCCAAGACTAGTAAGATATAGAAAAGATATATTTATAGATGTTTAATCTAAGAAGTGATTCTTATTCTTTGATTACAATTAAAAATAGATGCAAAAGATTGGTTTTACCAAAACAATCATTACGAGTATTCTCATTGCCCTGTGGTTCTATCAGTTCAGCTGACAAATGACATAAGAAGCCACTCTCCTCAAATATGATGTCTTCCTCAGTGGGAAGATAAAAGACTCTTTTCTAATTATCTCTGACAAATTCATACTTTTCCCCATGTTCGTGAAAGCAATAATCAGTGGTGGCCTCAATTCAGAGAACAAAATTATGAAACTTGGCTAGCAAAAAAATCAAAAAGAAAGGTGACACTAAAATAAAGAAACTAAATTCTGTTGCTGCTTCATGCTTACATGCTTTAGAGCAGGTTCTAGTTCATAGCCTTACTTAGGTCTTTTGAATTGTACTCTGAAAACCCTTAGATATGTATGGCTGTCACATTGATTGATTTTGTATTGATTTTGTAGATTTGATCTGAGGAACTTGAAGAAAGGTGAAGTATAGGAGACGGTGAATACTGAACAAATCGAAAATACTGGCTGATACTCATAAAAAAACCTCAACTTTATCTAAAATATTTTTAAGCCATCTGAGAAATGTCTTATTTTGCAGAGCACTTGTATTTTGAGCTATGAAGTCCTGAAGAAGTAAATGAGAATAGGCCAGATACAGTTTATCATTGCTGCCTGAGTATGAATATGCATTGTTCTGGTAGATATAATCTAATATCCTTTCTATGCTGGATCCCCACCTTTATCATATCAGGAATTTCAGTACAGTATGTGGAAAAAAAATATAACATATGAACCCTACAGATTACAGCTGGCAAAGTGATATGCAAGATGTACATAATTGTCATAATTTCATATGTAGCAAAAGTTCGTCCTTAGAAGTCTTCCTCAAAAATGATTTTGGCATAAATTTGCAAGAACCAAGAAGCGGGTTTTCTTATTGATACTTATTGAGTTATACTTACTATACATAAAATAAGTTTACGTGTATAGAATGGTGTATATAGTTACAGACTCTCTAATCTCTTTGTCATATATCTAACATGTTCCTGGCAGTACAAACAAAACATTGCACAGTTATCTAGTTTATTATTTTATTAAGTGAAGTTTGAGATTACATTTTCTTCCCTGAAATCAATCCTAAAAGAATCCCAATAAATATAGTGACCTCCTGGGGTTTCTAGTTTAAATTCACTTAAAATAAAACACTATTCCCATAGGCCCTGCTAGAATAGACAGAGAATCTAATACTTAAAACATTCTCTTGTGAATTTAATTCAAAAATGATGTGTAGACATAATTCTATGGACTGTTGTTTCAGAGGAACTCAAACCTAAGAACTGGAAATTGAAATGTATAGATGGTCATCAGATTAAAACTCAAGGTGGATAACTATGTGTCTGTTCTTGAAAACAGAGTTTATTTAGCAGAGGCCTCATTAATACTGATCAGTTATTTTGGAACATTGAACATAAATTCAGATATATCACTAAAAAAAGGACAAGAAGGAATAATAGTCATTAGAAGAGAAATCTGCTTTGCCATTTTGCTCTCTAAGTTCTCTTAATCTATGACCACAGTGCAGGTACTTCACAATTCTTCCACTACAAAATGTAGCTCATTGAGAAGTACGAATTTACACCACTTCTCCCTCAAATGATTACACGCAGCAAGATTGTTTTTCATGTGGGCCTGAAGTACAGAGGACCAGTCATGGGGAAAAAGGGCAGAGGAAAGAAAGAACTTGATAATATTACTTTAATGCATTCTACTGCATTTTCGTGCTCTTGACAGCTGGAAACCCTTGTTCCTTTCTTCTATTAAGAGATATAACCTCTTTTCAACATATTACCTTGCTAGAGATTTTATGAAATATGCGCGCTTCCTTTCTAAGGCATCTCTAATGGGCAAGTGGGAAACAAAATATGGAACTCCAAATGCAATGTTTTGAAAGAGATCATACTAGTAATAACAACAGGGAGAAAAAAAAACATTAGGTAAGAAAATAAATTCTGCTTGGGTACTTGAGAAGTTTAAATAAAATGTGAACTATTTTTTCTTAGTTGTATGTTTCCTTAAGACTTTACTAGAGACAAAATAACTTTCTTGAGTTTCATACCTTTTATAGAAAGCTGTATCCTCTGTGCACATTCTATTTCTTGCTACAAAATTCAAAGGAAATAAAAGATTTTTTTTTTTTTTTGCTTTTCAGTCTCTGTGCATTCCATCTGTTCACCTCAGGGCTGAGTTTGGCCCATGATCCATATCAAACATAATGATCTTTTAACAGTATCAAGTTGTATCTTCAATTTTGTGCATGTTTTTTCTGATTACTTTTCCCTTCCTCCGCCATCTTTGTATATTGTCAATGCAATTTTCAGTTTATAGTACATCTAATAGAGTAACAGTAATTGAAAAACAATTCAAATAACATTTTCAAATACCCTTTTAATCTTTCATCTCTCTTACACAAGATTTTTTTTTAATATTAACACTATATGAACCTCTGAAAAACATAATAGACAAAATTATTTTAGGAATAGTTCAATTAAATCAGCAGGTCCAGTGAAAGGATGGACCTAAACCTTATTAGGATAAATAATAGAACTACTTGAAGAATTCACCATAGAAATGGGAAATTCTGATTCTTGAGTGTCTCTCTTGCAAGGAAAGGCTGTGAGACCTGGAACTATTCAGCTTGGAGAATAAAAGACTGTGAGAGGACTCTATCAAGGCTTATAAATACATAAAGGATGTGTGTCAAGAAGATGAGTCTTTTTTCAGCAATGTCCAGTGACAGGATAAAGGGGTAACAGACGCAAGTTAGAACACAGGAAGTTCCACTTAAACATGAGGAGAAACTCCTGTTCAGGTGAGGGAGCCCTGGCACAGGCTGACCAGGGAGGTTGTGGAGTGTCCTTCTTTGGAAGTTTTCAAAACCTGCCTGAACCCATTCTTGTGCAGCTTGATCAAAGTAAACCGGCTTTAGCAAGGGGATTTAGATGAGATGATTTCTAGAGGTCTCTTCCAAACCTCGCAATTCTGTGAATCTGTGATAAATACTTCACAGATGCTCTACACTATGGTGAGGAGTGCAGTCTGGGTGGTGCAGGCTTCTCTCCAGATCACTATTAAGAATGGCATGACAATATATAGTGTATTGAAACAGCTGTTAAAATAACAAGATAGAAATAGAAAGAAGGATAGTAAACAATACATTCCTTCAGGTGTAAATGCTGTACAGACATAAATGTTTTCATCTATCAGACCAGTTACTGAAGGGACCCACGTGCAAGAATATGCTGTGTAACTGCAGCAGTGATGGCTGTTTCATCACCCACTTTGTCAAACCCTGGACTGCCCCTGACTGCTAAATCATGCCTCTGGAAGGAGCACTGGGGATTCTAGACATGGACTTACTAGGCCAGGAAAAGTTATGGTAATGATCTAGGGGCAAAGGAAAAGGAGTTTGCTAGGAGTATTAAAATTGTTCCTGCTTCTAGGCTGATCAGATTGTCTTACTCTAACGTTCTTTTGCAAAACACATTGCAATAGATTCTGTGAGATGGTAGAAATGTATCTATCTACTGCAGAGTCTGTTCAAGATTTTAAAGGGTATTGCTGAATATCAGGGGTAAAAAACCAGAAAGAGCCTGGAACCTCTTGGGTCAGATGTAGAAGGGCTGAGGGAAAAGGGAATTTGGGGAGGTTACTGAAGGAGAATGTAGCATCATCTGCTGCAGTACACCCCAGAGAAAGACAGAGACTCTGGAGAAAGAGCTGAAGACTCACTCGACGCAAAAAACAGATACAACGCTGAGCTTAGAGACAGTAGAAAGATTTCCTTAGTGACCTAAAATGGGCCACAGACTTAATGGTAATTTGGGAAGATAATGGAAGTTTCTAAATTGAATAGCAAAACTGGCGAATAGGAAAAACATCTGGAGAACAGGGAAATCTCTCATATATTCATGCTGTCTAGGCAGTGAATTTCTGATCAGTTTATAAATTCTTTCCTATAATTGGTCCTTTGGAGACATACTATGACAATTTTTTCCCCACATATTTGGCAGTGGTATTTTGCTTTTGAGACTGTGATATATAAATCATTGATGCTTGTCTTTCCTTCTGTCAGGGCACCACAGGGGCAGGTAGCTCCCTGGAGCCAGGCACTGGCCTCACTGGGGTTTCCCCAGTGGGTGGCAACAGGACCTGGCAGCCAGTGTACACGCAGGAGCAGGGCAGTGGGGGCAAAGAGGCAGCCCTTGGCATAGGGCATCTCCCTGGGAACAAGACTGGGTGAGGATGGGACAGGGCACGGCCAGGTAGGACAGGGCTCTGAGGAGCTGGAAATCATCCTTTCTGTAGTGTCCCTAGGCCAGAGGCTGATGGCCCTGGTGGCTGACATGTGGCCCTGGACTGTGGGGAGGGTGAGTGAAACCTCACGCACTGCACAGTGTTGGTCGGGGTCACTGGTGTCCAGGGTCCTGGACAGGCCTTTTTTATTTCTGTATGACAATTGGTTAATTTTTCTTTGCTGAAGGAATTATCTTAAGATAATTAATGTTCTATTAAAACATATTTTATTAAAAAAAATCCAAACTGTTTAAGTTAAGTGGCTTCCTGAATTGAACGAAAATGAAAGCTTTTATCATTTCAAAGCTCTGTCTAACACAGAGTCTCAGTGCCACTACTAACAACTTTGGATAGCAGATGCATTGTGAAAATGAAAAAAACACAGGTTTATAGTGAAAAAGAGAACACACTCTTTCAAAGACTGTGCATAGCTGAGGACATTTTCCCACTTTATTTTGGGTAGCAGACCCTGGCAAGGCTTCTGGATGAGACGAGCATTCATTGGATGCCAAAAAATCATCAGAGGAAGTAAAAGCAGAGAAATTGTTATCATCCTTTAACTACTTGGTCCTGTGAGAGCTGAGGATCTGGAAATGTATCATAATAGCATCAGAGCTAAAGTGCATCTCTGAGATCTGGAAATGCTTTCTAAGGCACTTTATAAAACCTTGCTTCCGGTATGGAAAAAGAAATTACAAGTTTTAGAAGCTATAGATACTGAAAAGTAATTTCCAATAATATGAATACATACATAAATACCTCAGACATCCATAAAAGCATTCCAGAGAGAACAGCTTCACATCTTCAGTGCAATCCAAATGCTACGGAACTTGCTGGCTCTCCCTCCCTTTCCTATTATGCCTTCTCTTTGAAATCATTTGAACACTTATTGTATTTTCTTGTATCTTCTTATTGTATTGTTAGGTGTAAGATTCAGATCCAGTTTCAGTCCTGTATTGAACTTCACATATTTCTCTAGCTCAGCCAGTTTCTACCTCTGGTGAAGTGGGATTTCAAGTTTTCATTCTTTCTAGAAGTCACAGTTGCCAATTGTTTATTCATCTATTGTTTGAAGCATTGTGTCAGCCTTAATTTGGATTAATAGTTTCATGCTCAGTGCACTAATGGAGAATTACTTAGATGTATTTAACTAGGGAAAAAGTTACTATAGTAAAACAAAATAGCAGGAGAAAATTGAAGAGACAACCAAGAGTCTTTGAAGCTTGTCATTGTGAAAGGGGTGTTAATACTTGGGACTCCTTAGAAATCTATAATAGTGGGAAGATGTACATTATAGTATAACATTACAAAATCATGTAGAGTTTCTTGGGGGAGAAAACAAAAAAAAAAAAAACAAAAAACACAAATCCAAATAATTTCTATGATAGATGTGCTTCAGATTCAACAGGAAATGTACATCCAGGCAATCAGAATCTTTTTATATAAAACTAAGTAGAAAAATTATAGTTTAACAAATAAAAATTTTAAGAGCTGCAGTAGGAAATACATTTTATTTCATAGGTACAATTCACATCATAACATTACTCACCAACCTGGCCTGTATCTCAGCTCTTACATAGAAGAATTACTTCAAGTCACAAAAGGGCAAGTTGGTCTCCAGGTCCATTATTCTCAGTCTTTCTTTTAAAGCTCTCAGGGGAAAGGATAACAATTAGTGCTGGTGACTGGTACAGAGATATCATTTATTCTTGTGTCACATAAAGCTAGAAGTAGCATGAATTATCTTTTTTTTTTTTTTGTAAGACTTCATAATATTTTGAGTCTGTCAACAACTTAAAAGTACAGAGACATAAAATAAAATGTGATGGGAAATAAAAGGTTATCCAAAATGTTTAAGATTTCAAAGTTTGATATTAACAGTATTCAATACTGGGTAGGAACAGGCTGAAGGGAAATTTTTATTTGAGAAGTAATATTTTGTTTAAAATATTGAATATCTCCTTATCAATAACCTTCATTATGACATTTCTGTTTGAAAAAAATCCATAGATCTTATTACAAAGAGGGATTTGTCCATTGAAATCCTAATGAATACTGAAGAGAAAATTTTCTGAATTGTATTCACAAAAGTATCAGGCAAGCACTGAATGACTTCCTCTAATATAGCTAACAATCATATTACCAAAAAAATTGCATATCAAACAAAAATGGATTAGAAATGCAACTACTGACTGCTTTATATTCAGTTAACAAGAGCTGTGGGCCAAAGACCATTGGTGTTACCAGTCCCTCACAGAATTGTTAAAACAAAATTTTGGAAATGATAGCTTTGTTTCATCACTTAATTTTGGTGGGGTTTTTTTTCCTTTTTTTTTGTAGTTTCCTATTTGTTTTTCTTAAAGGAACAAATAAAAATAAAAATCAGGAAGCAAATTAATTTAAATCCTAAGCATATTTTGCAGGAGTATAAACTATTCTTATCTAAAACTGATATTTTTCTCCTGAGTAGAAGCCAAATGAAAAGCACAAAAACCAGAAATTCCTACTACTTCATGCAAACTGTAGCAAGGTGTCAAATAATTATGCACTACTACTGAAGAACTGTACAGATAAAATGGACTTCTTGTCATCCTGCACTCTTCTGCTACAAATCCAACAGTACTTTAACTCCATTGGCTTCACTGGTTTACATAACACAGACCAAAGGTGGCCATGGGCAGTAGTTCCAGACTTAAAATTGTGTGTAAAGTGGTCCATGGTAGAGATGTCTTAGTCTTCTGTAAATTAAAGCATTACTTTAACTAGTGAAAGCTTGAATACAATGAAGCTTACATACACAAAGTAGAAAGCCACTCGATCCAAACTGCGGGCTGTGCCGTGATACTGTTACTCATCTATAAACATTACTTCACCATTAGTTAAGCATAAAAATAACCAACATAGGTCAGACACTGCAAGCAACTGAGTTGTATTAGTGCAAGGTCTCCAATTGTTAATTTACTCAGCTTCATCTCTTAGAAGCCAGACTTTCAACAGTTGATGTTCTTTGAAGTCATTACTTAAGCAAGTGTCTTGCAAACTGGCATTTAGCATATGCTTCCTCTCTAAAGAAATCAGAAGCTGCGTCAGTTCACTTTGTGAAACATTTATGCATGTTTTGAGAAATTCACATTGTGGGTGAGAATGTCATTAAATAGTAGCGTAAGCAGTTGCACAATCAATGGGGTACTTTATTAGTTAGTGAAAGATGAGTGAAAAAGCAGAGCTTTCCCTTAGGAGTAAAAAGTATACACATTGCCAGAGTCTGCAGAATCAATACTGTATTAGATGTTCATAAACTGGTATGCTTCTCCCTGATTTGCTTATACATTCATATGTTGTGATTTCTGAAAGCTTAGCTTATTTCTTACTAAAAATGTACTTTAGGGCTTTTATACCCAATTTAAAATATGGTGTCGAAGATGAAAAATTTATCAAGCTTTTCAGAATGCCAGGAAACAAACTAGATTTGCTTGAGTTTAAATTTTGATTGGAGATTAGTTTGGCTTATTAAGAGTTTGAAAATTTCCATCTTTCTGGGATCACCAGATGCTAACTGACTTCATCTGACAGACTGCATGTACCTTGGATAGCAAATGACATCATGATATGGCATATCCAAGGTGAATGTCACCACTAGCTAGCAATAATTTGTGCTAATGTAATACCTCATGCAAAGCACCAGATACTCCTCCAACTATAAATAGTCATGCCAGACTATGGTAGGCAACTTGACTGACAAGCGAGGACTTACAACAGCAGCAAGACGAGAGAGCTCAGCAGGGGCACTGAAGAAGAGTTCAGGAAAGTAGTACAGTTATTACAAATCTACTAAATTATACTGGCAAGAATCTCTTCTAAACTTTGTCAACAAGAGTAAAGATTGTAGCTGAAAAACTTCCCTATATTTTTGTAACTCATGTGAAATACAAGGAACTTAAAACAGGCCTAAATAGTTTGGCTCTCAGCAAGATCCATTTGTCTGTTCCTCTTAGCATTCAAAGATGGATTTATATATCAAAACCTTTCTACAAACCCAGGGCAGAGTAAGGTTCTTCATAATGTCACATGCTAAAAGTGAATCCCTGTAAGTAGTAGTTGATAAAATGAGTTGTCTCAAATTCTGATCTTCTCAGAGGTGTGAATGCTACACACAGATGTCCCATCTATGCATTTCAGGAGTCCCAAGAATATAGGCATATATTTCTGAATTTAACCTAAGATTCATGTACATTTTTCTTTCCACTATTACAAGAATGAGAAAACTGGTAATGTGTTCAAATGTGGAAGGAATATCAGTTTACTGTAACAGGTCCCCGGGTCAGACAGAGCTTTGAGGTTGATATGGCTTCATCTGTTGCTTAAAGGGAGCTCCTCAAGAGAGATCAAGATATTTTAATTTCTTTTCTTTTTTTTAACATAGTAAATGCATTTCATTAGAATTTGGACTAGAATTCTTCTTCTTTTTCTTTTTTTTTTCTTTACACAAGAAAAAAAAAATCAAAGTTACAAGGGTAGACCAGAAATAAATTAAAAATGTCCAGTTCTGTGACCCATTCCCATCTTATCTTTGCAGGTGCTTATCTTTAGCAGCTTCCTGAGCTGCAGGGAATTTTGCACAGATTTCAGCCAAGTTTCTCTTCCTCCCTCCAGTGAAGTCTGGTTGTCTGCTCCCTATTTCTATATTCAAATGTTCTTTGTTCATCTGCAGACTTTCAGATTCTTTATTTCTCTTGTCTTCTCTTTTGTTTGTGCCTTCTTTCTCACTCATTTTCTGCTTGAAGAATCTAACCACTTTTCTCTGAAGACTTGGTGACTGCCCAGGGAAGAAATGCACCACAAAGGCTCCTACTACCACTACATTCCATTTAAAATGGACATTAGCACACAAGCTGGAAACAAACAACACATAATCAGCAGTCACTTAATGTAATGGCAGAAGTTAAAAATCACCAGCTGGGTTTTTAAATCCACTGTCAAGTAAAGGGAAGTCTAAGTGAATGGACTAAAACTCTTTACCCATTACCCATGTAATACTGTCTTACCAGAGGCAGCTTTCTGTTAGTTTTGGCTAAGCAACACCAGACTGCATTACCTCCTCAAAAGAAAGAAGAAAAAAATATTCTGTTCAAGTGAAAGCTTGCATTTAACAGTAGACTGTAGAACAAAGCAAGGTGACTCTAAGAAATTATTTGAAATGGACAGTGCACAACCTAAGAGTTTAGACTGCTGTAAACTGCAGGGCTGGCTGTTCCTCATATGCTCATAAGTGTCAAAAAACATCTCTGTCTTTGGTTATTCAAAGAAATTGATGTCACTGCTGTCTAATTCTTATCTCCCTCTGGATGGCAGAACTTTCAGAAAAGAATCTCAAAAAAGACCTCCCCACCCAGTTCTGCTGAAATAGGCCCTTTAATGAAAGCTCTGGTTGAATAACAATTCTGACCTCTTACGCCAAGCACTGCTAGCCATGCTATGTTATGTAATAGATAGAATGCTACACAAGAAATCAAATCTAATGCAAGCTTCTGTTAAAGGATGAACAGCTAAGTAATATTTTAATTTCTTTTTAGCAAGCAAACTTAGGGATACAGTCAGTTTGAGACTTTCTGACTTTTTGAGATTTCCTATAAACATTTTGGGGGGTAAATAAAAGAACTTTAGAATGAACAAAATATCTTTGTCAAGCTCTTCATTACTTTGTGATGTTGGTGATTTTTTTTTTTCCTTACAGTTCCATAAAGAAAAGGACAATTTCACCTTCAACACAGTTAATCCAGTCTTGGATTAATGTTGCTTAGTCCAAGTTCTGTGATTTAAGAAAGGCTATATCTCTCTCATGCAGTTCAACAGCTAAAAGGATGAGGATAGAGTAAATTAGTATCCTCATATATTGTGAGTACAATCCTAAATAAATAAACAAGAGTGATTACTGAGATTTGGTTATAGTAGAATTGATTCCATGCCAGTATGAAATTCCTGGCCTTGAAGATATTTTCCTAGTTACACAAATTATTGGAAGATGCATTTGGAATGGTTATCATAACTATGACCAAATTAACAAACATGTCAGGAAAAAAGTCAGGAACCTTTAAAATAATATACTGTGATCAATGTGTATTTGAAACATTTAAAGCTGCTTTTAATTGAGGCCAAATAAACTGTTGGCTCCTGTTGGCTGATTTAATGAAGAAATTTAGCTTCTCTATTCCTCTTATTGGTCTAGATTGCATTTATAGTTGGCCTCAAGCTCCCAAAGGTTTTCCATCTTGTTGCTATCTACTAAGTAACTTGGAGACCTGTCAAATTTCACAGCTATGTAATTCCATGCAATTTACTCTTGGCTCTCATCTCTTTGCCTCTTCCTCTTTCCCTCTTCCAACCCACAGCTAAGTTGAAATACAACCCATTTTCAGTTTCTTTCCCACTCTAAGACTCCACTTGCAAAAATATTTCTACACAGTTAGCCAGTCAGCTACCAACTGGAGATGAATATTGTACAGTGGCAAGAAGATAACATCTTTAAGGTGCATTTCCCCAATATGGATATGTGCCAGTAGTGCCTTTAATACATTTTAACTGATATGACCAGAAAACTTTACAGCAGACTAATGTCTTTGTGTGTGTTCACATGCATGCTCACATAACCCATAGAAGACAAAGAGAATAATATTCTAAAAACCCAAAAAGAACAGTATGAGTTTTCATCACCAAGATAAAACTAATAAGGCAATAGTTATTTGTTACATGTTGAAAAAAAAAGTCCATTTTCATGTATTGTTACCTTCCAAATTTCTCTCACACATGCATTTAAATGCTCCGCTCAATTTGTCACATTTCCATTTGTGTGAGCTTAAGTATAGAGGGTGATATCCACAAAAAGGGCCACAGTAAGGGTCTATAAAAAGCCTCTAGGCATCAGCAAAATGTTTACGAGTAACTGGGAAAAAAAACCAGATATGCTGAAACTGGACCTATAGAAATCTTTTGTGTGTCAAGACATTGTTCTCATAAACCTATTTACCACCATTGTGCATCACTCTTACTACAAAGCAATAAGCATATTTTGTGTAAGGTTTGGAAAATGCTGGTGAGGATGGACTCAGTGTATAAGCCATCTCTGTCTAACTGTATAAGTGCACTGCTGATTATATGCAGCCCTGTCACTATCTGTGATTAGCCTACCTAGCATTGAAGGGAAAAGTTTATTCCACGTTCAGCTCTCCCGAGGCTGTTTCTGAAGGAAAGGTGCTAATAAACTGGAGGGAGTCTGGTGAAGGACTACCGGAGTAGTTGCAGTCTTGAGCACTGCAAGGCAAGTGGATTTGCTTATTTAAAGGAAAAGAGGACTGGAAAGGATTGAGTGGTGACTCTACCTATGGAGGTGTACCGAGAAGGAGTCTCAAAAGTACATGAAAGGACACTGTTACTAGCTGCAGCAAGGGAAATTCTGACTAAACAGAAGGAAAAGACTTTGTAATGAGTTAAGCACTGGAATAGATTACCCAGGTCTGTTTTCACATCTTCATCTTTGGATATGTTTAAAAGTTGGTCAAGGGTCTGACCAACCTTATTTAAATTTGAGGTTAGCCCTGCTCTGAGAAGGTGACTTCCAGGGCTACTTTCCAAAGTCCTCTCCCCTATGACTCTGTGTGTGTCCTCTTCTCTATTAACATGTCTATTCCTTGAACGTGAGGGATAGCCTGAAAGATTTGACTTCAGTGCATTTAACCCAGTAACTGTATTAGCCAAATGGACCTAGAAGCAATATTAGAAAGGCCACCAGCTACTTAACTCTACAGCTCCTGCTGGAGAGGTTATCTAAAACTCATTACCTGGTGGGAGGCTGTGGAAAATGAGCTGAAGTATGGGACACTGGGCTCTGAATTGCTTACTGAGAGACTATAATGACGATTTAGGAAGCCTATCCTGCCAATGGATCCGTTTCCCAGAGATGCTTGAACTTGGTGCCAATTTTCCTTGCATTAGTTAAAATTTAAAGGTTGTCTTACATTTAGCTTTGCAGAAAGTATATTGTAGTAATACATTTGGAAATGACAGGCATGTAAATATTTGTGGTGACAGTTATATCAGTGAAGATATTAATCTGGTAGCTTCTTTATGTGGCTCAAAAGCAACAAAAAAATTAGTTGCAAAATATATTACACTACCTTTTCTAAAAGCAAGAAGCAACACAGAATCCCATTAATATGTTTCAGCTGAAATTTGATGTAGCTGCATATTATTTATTTGCAAAAATAAAGTACCAAATCTGAAGATAAAAGAAAAAATAAATATCTTAGTAAGTTAGTGACAGTTGAAGCACTGGCATGTATACAGTTTTACTTGTATACTTGTTTACTTCATTGAATACTGTATCATTGGCAAGAACCGTCACAAAGGTTTTTTTGCCTTTTGTTTCTCATCTTAATAAACATCAATTAGACCTATAATCAAGCAATAAGTACCAAACGATCAAAACCAAACAAAAATCCCCAAATATAAGCAAAATCAAGTAAAATCTCTGTTGGTCATGCTACTGACTTCATGTTAGAGTTGTAAGCTATCAGACTAAAAATCATAAATTAATTTGAACTCGGGTTGCAAAAATGTATCTAAAAATGCCTCACAATAGATATTTAAAAAACGCCTAAATAGCATAAAATATGTATTTCCATATGTGTTTAAAGTTAATAAATTTGTATTTCTTGAAAAAAAAAGGGTGTGCGGCTGTAGTGGATGACTGAAAGCATGCACTTTTAAAGAAAGGGGATATAAATAAGGATATGATGTGTTCTGACAATGGAACAGCAATGGAACTGTGTGCTCACCTAAGTGTATATTTCAAGTAACTTCTATTAATATACTCAGTAAGAGCAGGAGTCACTTGAAGTCATTTCAGCTAAGAAATGTTTCCACTCACTGTGACTAATGTCATTCCCAACACATTGCTGGAGAATAAGTCAGCCACTACTTTCCTACAAGACCCTTGCCTCAGGTTAGGATAACTATCAAATTATCTGTCTCTGTACTGCAGGATGGAAGATAACTTGGGCTGGAAACAAGTGAGTGCAACTGAGCGTACATTTGCAAGAACTTTAAGCTAACATTTATGCATTTCCTATTCAGCAAAACCAGGGAATTATGTACTTAGCCTCTGGCTTTGTTTGGTCTTGTGACTGTTCATTGTTATGACCTCGTTTTCTAGGTTAGTAGCCACACTGTATTTTTACAATAGTTTTACCTTATGACCCTAAGGCAATGTTCTGGCCCTGATGGGGCCCCCTGCAACATGGGTAAATGTGCCACTTGCATTAGCAGCCTTCTCTAATTCCAGTTTGCTTGATGAACCGTGAGAACCTGTGGGACTAATTTTCTCTTTCACAGTTTTTCTTATACCATTAGGATTGACTGAATCTTGTTACTTACAGTCTATTACTTCATAGCACTTGAGTATGTAAGACCACATCAAGCTTTTTAGTTACACAGAATTTGCAGTTATGTATTCATCAACATTTTAACAGTACAGCAAATTACAAATTTCAGATTAATGATTTTTGTATTTAAAATTAAATTTGTGCTTCTGTGGCTACACTTAATAAAATAGTGGATTATTGACAGGAGAAATATTAGTGCCAATGTTGAAATTTTAACATCCAAATACCACAGAATTTCAAGAATAAGGACGCTAATTTATATATGAAAAGACATACTCATATGAAGTAATATTCTCTCTCTAATGAAGTCAGTACCAAAAAGCTGAAGTTGTGCCAAGATTGCAACAAACAGCCATCAGACTTTGCAAAGATAAAAGCAATAAAATTGTCAATGTTACGCTTGGACTGAAGTTATATGAGGTAAGAATGGACACAGTAGAATGCAAATAATGCAGGAAAATCTCTGACATTGGTATCTTCCATTTGGTACATGACATACAGTTATAGCAGCTTTTAATAATGTCTGATCCTCATACGTTCATCCTGCCACAGCAAAACAGCTATCTCAATACAGGAATAAATCTCCTAGAGCTGCTGGAGTCTTTCAAACCACTGATAGATGGAAAGCAAGTCTCTTGGTTTTTTACAGAATACCTTCTGGAATATGGAGCTTGAAAACAGGGCCACATCATGCTGATCACTGCACAAACACAGAAGAGATTTCTTTGAATAGTTTTCAAACTAAGGAGAAAATACAGTCTTATACAGAGGAAAAGGAGACTAAGATATAAGCAATTTGTTAATAGTAGAGTGGAAACATTCTACTCACTAAATTTATTTATTTGCCCATTTTTCCAGTTTGTGCTTCGAGTTTGAAATATTAGAGTGAATTTCAGAAAACCAAAGTGCTTTATTTTGTCTCTATTTTTTTGACCAATGTCAAAATCTTAACTAGTTTTTTTTTCCTCATTAAAGAAGACCAGAACTAAAACTAGTGACTTTGTCGGCATCACTTGTCAGTCAAATGGGAAGAAACCTTAGCAGAACTAGGCAATTTTCCATATGTCAAAAGAGAGACAAGATCATTAACAGACACATTCTAACAGAAAGATGAAAATATTACAAAGTAATAAAGGAAAAAAATGATCAAAGAAAGAAAATCCTAAAATATCAATTAATTAAAACAGTTAAGACCATTGTAAATTATTTTTCACTTACAGAGAAGTTTTCATTGACAGTCCACTTTTTTTTGAGAATAATTATGTTTTTATAAACATATTTAACATAGATTTTGCTTTTATTTGAATCTGAATCCGGTGTTTTGTGGTTAGAGACCTATCAATTTCTGACAAACTTCGCAGAAGTTGTATTTACTTGACTGCTTTGAAGTAAAATGTATTTAATGTCTTTCAAATTTAAATGTCTTTCTCACTAAGTGGCTTAGTTCTGCACCCTCTCAGTTAATACTGAAAGATTAATTTGACTTTCATCTTGAAACATTAATGGCATTACTGACACAGAAACAAAATTGAATTCTTCTGGTAAGTTGGATGAGAGTCATTGGTATCTTCCATCAAAGGCAAGCTACTAGTGCTTCAAAATCCATGGAAATAGATACATTCTCACCACGGTACTATTAATCTACTCAGAAGAGCCATCTGAAGTTCTGGGAAATACATCTAAAGAGCAGAATGGAAATCTGTCAAGCATTTTGGCAGTAGCACACTTGTAAAAGTATCACCAAAGGCTAGCCTGTGCCTTGGTTAGAACTCTTGTCATTTTTTGTGTTTATAAATGAGGGATGTCACAGTCACCCTGTACACATCTTTTCCATCATAATTTCAGAGAGTTTTAGACAGCTTAGGTAAATAAATTGTGTAGACAGTTGATATCTTGATTGAAAAAAACATATGCAGTCATTTGTTTTCCAGAACAGAACAGAGCACAAGGTGGAGGCTACTCACAGAGCGATCAGTTTTAAATCTCTCTCAGTCAAAAACTGATTAAAATTATAGCTTCTGACCTTAAAAGGCTGAAGGATCTAGATATTTCTTTCATTTGTTGAAGCCTCAAATTCCCACTATGAAATAAACCTCTGAAATTTGAGAAGCTCTTATATGAAATTGAATGTGAAATTTAAAGGAGCAAAAATTAAGCATGTAAGATTAATATACTTCAGGACTAGCCTATAACTTGAAATTCAAAGCAAAGGTATTAAATAACCCCTCTAGGCAAATCTGAAGCAAAATAGGAGGTTGAAGTAGATACAAAACTCATTAGAAATTAGAATTAATTAGAATTAAAGTGAAAACAATTCTCCCTTGAATACTATCATGACCATTTTGAGCATGAATATTACTAGCTCTTCAGCTTCTACTATCAAACCTTATATTTTGAAGGCCAATTATCCAACCAAAGACACTAAATCCAGAGACTGAAGTTTCATAAACTGCATGTTATTTGTTGAAAGAGTGATAAGACTGTAACATGGCAGCAGCATCATGACTTTCTGGGAAGGACGGTGTAAGCAGGTTAATTAATCTTTGTTATTCACAGAGCATAACCTGGCAACATAGTGTTATTGTGAAACGTTTGAGTGACATGTTCTCTTTTAGAAAGCCTACAAGGGTAACCAACACTATGGCTGCAGATTGAGAAAATGAAAATGTGAGTATCTGCACTGATGTGAGGCTACATGTCTTAAAAATACCATGTATTGTCAGGTTTCTGGCTTAGGTATTTGCAGTTGCTGCATGTGAGGTATGAAGCAGCATAAGAGATAAAGCAGGGCAAGATTTCCTTTCAGTGGAGTTGTTGGAAGATTTTGGTACTGCTCAGGAAATTTGACACTTTTTCTAATGCACATTTGTCAATTTATAGAACTTCAGTTTAGGTAACTATGAAACAGAAGAACCAGTATGTACACGGATAAATACGTTAAATTCCTTACAGAAATTGTGACTTGAAATATCACTGTTGAGATGATGGAGCCCTAGCCCAGCTTCTTTCTTACCTTGAATTTATTTCTGGACATTGTTTATAAAGAAGATCAAATAATCAGAAGTGGCCCGACAAAGCATTTTAACTTGCCTTAGGTTAAGTGAGCCCATGAGTATTTCAGAAAGTACAAGTATTCCAGCTCTGAACAGAACCTAGAAAAATTCAGCAAAAAAGTAATTTAGATGAGAAGTGAATTCAGCCAAAAGATTGGCCGCAGGTGTACTGCTACCCAGTTAATGTCCTTCTGCTTAGAAATGCAGTCTTACTAGATGTGCTATTCCCACATTAGTTACGGTTGATAGAGTTCCTAGGCAAGTTGATAACAGGGAACTTATGCTCTAAATCTGTTGGTTTAGAAACATGTAATATTTACCACTTTCTAACAGTGAACCTGGAAAGTCTGAAGGTACATCATGGTTCTGTGATCAAATGTGCTACGCAAACCTGAATCTGAGACAGGGTTATCTAGTCCAAAAGCTATGAAATGATCTGATAGAAAGCAAGGTAGGCTCCTACAGGAATCCAGTATAGCAGCAGGTAGACTTCTGTGAGAAGTATGCTTGCTTACTGCTGAAAGTTCAACTTAACTAATAAAGAATGATTTCAGCTCTAATGAACTGATATTTTTCACAAACAAAACGATACGCAAGCAACCCTCCAAAACCAAATTCCACCACAAAGTTACTGGAAAAAAATCAGTGATTTCAGGTCTGTGTGAAAATGAGGAACATCTGGATTTATTTCTCGGCTCTTCTGTAGATATTCTATGTGACCTGAAGAATACCAGGATATCTAAATCTTTTTTATCAAGATAACAGGAATTAAAACCCCATTCTTTTTCCTATTTTTTTCAGCTTTGCCTCCACACATAGCAAATGTTGCAGGTAAAGCATGACAAATTGTGTATGCATATAATGTATCAAAGATAAACAGTATCAAACTCTGCTTAGAACTCCAGAAAGAAGTTTCTACTTGGCTTTCAGAACACGCAGTTACAACAAAAATAATCACTGCAAGGAAAAGGTAGATGGTTTTATATATGATCTATCTCAGTACTAAATCAAATCTATAATGGTTCTTCATATTTATCAGACTGAATTGAGTATGTCTTTTGCCTTGAAAGTTCATGCAGTTTCTATATTACTGTTCAAAATATTACATTAATTAATATTTAACTAAAGAAAACTATTGAATGAATCAAATTATTTTAAAAACTACCCAACACTGAAAGTATGTTATATTTTTTTGCAAGACCGCACTACTGGTATTTATAAGTGAAAGTCTTCTTGTTGCCTTCAGTTTGTTGAAAGTGTCTGTCCAGCACTAGCATTGCTAATAAAATACCGAGGCCTACTTACAGTGAAAATCATATTGTACTAATTTGTATATGATTAATACTCTTCTCTTTCTCAGAGCTAGATATTTACACTCATTAAAGAATTGTCAAAGAAGAATAATCTGAATAGGTTACGACTTCTGCAAATCCTCTTCTTTCCATCATTAATGTGGCCTAATCTTGCAACACATCCTGGGTGTAATAAGGTCTGAAAACTTAGGTATTTGCACATTAAGCAATCAGACAAGGTGACCACAGTATTTTTCAGTTTAATCTCTCTTTATGTAGGGATTAAATGTATATCCGATTTTCATTCCCAGCCCCTAATTTTCAATAAAATATTCAGTTTGCATAATAATTCAAAGATTAGTAGAAGAAGAGAGAAAATGCGTGCTAAAATCCTCAACCCATCTTTCTTTCTCTGTGAACTGTATCGTTTCAATACACTGACTGCAAGGTATCCCAAATTATTAAATGTAGCAGTGAGAAGGGTATCACAGTCAGGAGCACCAGCAAAGACTGTAATACCTGGGAGAAGTTAATTCAAAGGAAAAAAAGAAGATCAAATAAACAAAAAATTTACTTGAAAATTTCTTGAGATCTGTGAGACTACAAACATTGCCAGTGTGCAAACACCTTGCCAGTGATGTAGAGTAAAAATTCACAGAATTTACTTAGAATCCCTAAATTCAAGATCAACTGCCTATCCTTGTGCTCCTATTGCACATACTAAGGGTTTGTAGGGTTGTTTCTAATTGTGTTTATTGGAAGTAAAAACTCCAGAACAGCTGTCACTTATTTCTTTTCTCTCTGCCTGTCTCTTATTGTTTTCCTTTTGGAAATGTCCTGCAAAGAAGCTACTGAGTTGAAATCATTTGATATGGAAAAAAAAAAAATTGCAGACATAGTCCCAAAAATAAAAGAACAAGTATTAGAAATGAAGAAAGAAAAGTACCATTTCTATAGGATTATAAATCTGAAAATCTGTGGAATTTTACCTAGTTAAATGTAATCTATGCCATTAGAGAAAATAAGTACTCTGCTTCATATTTAGCCCAGGCTTTCCACCACTGTCCAAAATTATTTCTCCTTTCTCCTCTGATATTTTTGCTTCTCCGATGTCTCAATTCTAGAAGCAAGAAAAATTGCATTCCAACCTCTTACTCATGTTTATCCCACACTATTTCAGGTTGTCCCACTGTTGATCTGTCCGCTTTTCATCTAAAAGACATTGAATTCTAACTCTCCTAGGAATCAAATGTAAAATTCTTTAGGCTGAAGTATCCTCAATTGAGATATAAGAAACTATGATTCAGAATCTACTTTAGACTTTTTAAATTTCACTTGAGGATAATGGTTACAGTGTTGGATAAAGACACCTCTATCTACAGTTTCCTATTCAGAACAATTGTTACCTCAAAATGCAACTTCCTACCTTCTCCCTCAAATAAGCTGGTTTTATTCCACGTCCACTTCTTTCTGTTTTGTACTAGTTACCAGGATTTTTGTGTGCCTTTTTCTGACAAAGAGCATCCATTCCCATGAATCCTGTTCCCATTTAGAAAGGCAAGAGGAATGACTTCCTTTGACTTCCTCCCAAATCTGAATTTATAACAAAATCATACAGCTATCCCATAAGAACTACTTTCCATAATATGGTATGTCCAAACATGCATAAAGAAGAGCAACAAGAAAAGCAGACAGTATAGTCATGTTCACTGTATGAATTTTTCCTAAAAGCAAAAATTTGATTTTTGAATGCTTCTCTATCAAACCAGACGTTCTCTAGTAGAACTTAAAATTATTATTTTCCCTAATTAATACCTAAATATTATTTTCTTCCCTTCTTTAACTGAAATGTATTCTGGTATGTAAACAGAAATATTTGTGCAAATCAAGCATATATGCAGCAGATGAATGAGCTACTTTTTAGTTAATTTCCTGTTGGGCTGATCACTGTAATTTTATGTGGAATGCAATTTTGTTCCATCTTTATTTTAGAAAAAACACTAGTTGCTTTCATTTGAGTAACTAAGAAGTACAGAACCATCTGCCTTAAGAGAAAAGTCATACAACTAATTATCTTTCTGATGCACACATTGCTTTACTATGCTTAACTTTTTGTGCTATCATAGGAAAATACACACAGAGTATGATGATCTAGGAAAATGTAACACTGCACGTTGAGAATAGAGTCAGATACTGGAGACACTCTCAATTGGATGTTCTGTAGAAATATAATCCTAGAAAACTGCGTGTTCATTTCATGTCCAGAAGGGTTACTTTGTAGCCATTTTGAGCTTTTATTTGCCACTACTTTGCTTTACAATGTTTCAACAATATATTGTTCATTTCCATCGTCTTTGAAATGTTAAAATATGATAGTAGTTACATGTAATAAAGACCTATTGTTGTATTGGGACCTTTAAAGAATTAGTAGATGTGGTCAACTCCATAAATTTAAAAAAAAAATTGATTTAAGACAAAATTGCCTGTGCGCAGCTAATGGAGAAACAAAGAAATTGAGTAATCAATAGCTATTTGAGGGAAAGCAATAACTATAGGAACTATTGAGCGAGTTTGGGTTATTCAACCTGAAGGCTCCAGGGAGACCTTACTGTAGCCTTTCAATATCTAAAGTGGGCTACTTAGAAAGATGGAGCAAGATTTTTTTAGCAAATCCTGTAGTGACAGGACAAGACATAGTTTTAAATGAAGGGTAGATTTTGATTAGACACAAGGAAGATATGTTTTTACAGTAAGGGTGCTGAGACACTAGAATAAGTTGACCAGAGAAGTTTTGGATGCCCCATCATTGTAAATGTTCACGATCAGGTTGAGGTTTTGAGAAACCTGGTCTAGTGAATGATGTTCCTGCTTGTTGCAGGCAAGTTGAACTTGATGACCCGTAAAGGTCCCTTCCAACCCAAATTATTCCAGGATTCTCTGAAAGAGTAGAATAGCTTTGTCAGAGATATGAACTTATACCAACAACAAAACATTAAAACATATATTAAACACACTCTCTATTCTCATTTGAGTTTTGATGTATTTTGGAAGGAGATTTTATAGGTTCCAGCTGACAGGGTATGAAGTGGGTCAAGTATCACTGGTCCACAATTTAAGCTAACAAGTTAAGAGGAAGTACCTCTGAAAAAAAGCAATGTAGAAAAGGATGCTGTATGTCTCTAGTCAAATATAAAATACAAGTAAATTTGATGATATAATTTTTTGAATGAGTAGGGATAGAGAATCGGGGATTGCAAAGTAAAAGTTAGTAATCTTTTTTTCTCTCAGTACAAGCAACCAATGCTAAAAGTATGAAAGAGTATTGCTTGTATTTCACAGGGTTCTGGTATGCATGGATTTGTGCTAATTAGAGCAGAACCAGAACTGACAACAATTAATAGTCTGCTACAATGTGATTTAATGAAATTATATGTGTTCGTGCAATCAGTCTCTCTTTGCACGGTTTGAGAAGCTACAAATTGTATTGTCTGCATAGGCAATGCTATGAACATTTCCCCTTCCACAGTATTAGTCACTACCATGTCAAATTCATATTCTCTGATCTGCGTTGTACAAGACTAATGTAGAGAAACTTTAAGCTGTTTACCCAAGCTTGGGCTCCACAGGAGCTGAGCTTTGGTTGTTCACAAAGATCCAATGCATGACTGATGATTAGAGCCCTTAAGCTTCAAGAGAGTAACACTCAGCAGGAGTAAAACTCTTCTCATGTTCAAAGTGTTTCCAATCTGTTTCTTTTTATTTGTAGAGTGTTCTGTCATTCCATCATTCTGTCAATCCAGATGGGAAGACAGACATAGCTAAAGTAAGTAGACTTACAGAATTTGGCTCCTCTTTAACCAGTAGAAATTTTCCACTGGAGCCAAATAGAAACTACAGATTTCAGTTCCTTTGGACATGTAGTTTCAAACATTTCCAAACTGCATAACATTTAAGGTTCCAGTAGAAGATACTAACACATGGGAAATCCTTTTTGCATTATCTGTTTTCTTTCAATCTTGCTTTTGTTTGTTGACTGTTTTCAGAAAAAGACATTTGAAGCCTGTAAGTACATATTTATGTGTGGAAGAAAGATGTCAAACAACAAGTACTTTTTCCTCCAAATTACTGAAAACATGTAGGCTAAAGAAATAACAAATCTTATTGATGGCTTCTTCCTTTTTTTTTTTTTTACTTTTTTAAAGCTTTTTTTAGTTTTGTTTTCATTTTTTTTAAGTTTAAAGAGACCAGTAATGAGGTTCTTGGGCCTTTAATGGCTATTAGAATCAAAAGTAACAAAGATGTATACCAACACAAACTGTATACAGATAAGAGCGCTGACTTTAACTGTCCCATATTTTTACTAAGATAAAGGCATCACCAGAGCTGCAAGTTTTAAAAGAACAGTTTTACTGTTGATTATCAGTTTTACAGGTTTGAATATGAGTCAGTGGTATGATCAGGTGGCCAAGAAGGCCAATGGCATCGTGACTTGCATCTGAAACAGCGTGGCCAGCAGGACCAGGGAGGTGATTCTCCACTTGTAAGGCCACACTTTGAGTGCTGTGTTCAGTTTTGGGCTCCTCACTACAAGAAAGGCTTTGTGGTCCTGGAACGTGTCCAGAGATGGACAATAAGCCTGGTGAAGGGTCTGGAGAACAAGTCTTATAAGGAGGGGATGAGGGAATTGGGGTTGTTCAACGTGGAGGAGGCAGAGGGGAGACATGATCACTCTCTACAACTACATGAAAGGGGATTGTAGTGAGGTAGGAGTCAATCTCTTCTCTCAAGTGACAAATAATAGGGCAAAAGAAAATGGCCTCAAGTTTCTCCAGGGAAGGTTTAGATTGTATAATAGGAAAATTTCTCCACCTAAAGGGTTGTCAAGCTTTGGGAGAGGCTACCAGGGAAGTGGTGGAGTCTCTATTCCCAGAGATGAAAAGATGTGTACATGTGGCAGTTAGGGACATGGTTTGGTGGTGGAAGTGGCAGTGCTGGGTTGAGAGCTGAATTCAATGATCTTGAAGGTCTTTTTCAACCTAAACCATACTACGATTCTATGATTAATCGACTAATTTTGGTAGTTCATTAATTTTTCACCGAGTAAGACAGGTGAGACTACGTCTTTTATCACAGTGGTGTTATTGTAGCAGAAATATCACTGAACATTCTATTTGCCTTATCGTCCTATATATTTCTTTAGCTCCATTACATCTTAATAATAGTAATATTTCTGGTTTAGAAGATTATAGCACACTTGCTTTACATAAAATTCTTTTGGCTTTAGCCTTTTTGATTGATACTTTAAAACAAAAATCTTTAAAATCTAAATCATTGTCAAAGGACAGATTGTTCTACCTTTACAAACCTGCAGATAAGATGCACACAAAGCATTTAATTACTCATGCAGCAAGGTCATCAAAAGGCTACCAAAGTAGATAATTATATTTAGAAGTAAAACATTTAGGTTCCTATAATTGTTAATGCAGTGAAGTATATCCCCTTAAGATTCTAGAAGAAGGTTGATCAGGTTTCTTTATATGAGATAGAGGTCTACTTTTTGAAAGTGGCACAAAGGATACCTAACTTTCAACAAAGCAGCTTTCAAAATTAAGAAAATTGAGAATATGTAAGAAATACATTTTCATTAAGAAAAATCTTGTCATTTCAAATATATCCTGTTCTCTATTTGAATGAAACCAAGTCCTTTGAACATTTTAATAAAACAGAAACAGAGAAAGTGCTGGAGCATAATATTGCAGTTTTCAAACCTTGCAGTTTGAAAAGTTGCTTAGGATCTCCAAAACCAAACACCTTATTTGGACTGGTGTGTTGTAAACAGACACACTTGATTTGGGAATTAAATCATTAGCAGTTGGTGTGGAAGACTCAGTTTTGTAGTGTCTGCTCCAAAGCAGAAATTCAATTGAGCTATCTGGTTTGAAACTCTGGGGGTCTTTTTTTTGCTCTAATAATAACAGCAAGCTGCAAAATGAAACAAAAAAAGCTTCAAAGGAGAAAAGAAAGTCAAACCACCAAACATAATAAAATCAGTAACAATACCAGTGGTGAGGGAAGGCAAAGGATGAGACAATATGAAGTTCTATAAAACTAAAAGAAAATAATTACATGATAAAATGTGTTTTCCAGGGTACATTCTATATTTGAGCATCCAGTTTGCAAAACAGCATTTTATGTGTTAAGCAATTTATTTGGATTGATATTGACTATTTTATATCCTCATATTCTATGTAGACCAGGAAGTCAATCTGTTTCTTCATTATGTCTAGGAATTTGGTGGGAAGCAGTGCAGATCACATATAAAAATTGATGACGCAGTGCGATAGAAGAGGAGCGATCATACTTCCTCTGTGTGTCTGTGATACCAGGCAAGCCACATTACCATTCCTCAAAGACTCCCTACAGCCATGCTGCAGGGTAAGAAAATGGAGACTTAGGTGAAACCAGTGTTTCCCCTTTATCTATGGTCTTCCTCCATATACCTTCTCTATAGCTGTGCTTTCCACCATCATCTGCCTTAAACATCGTGTCGGATTTATCTTTATTGTATTATAGTAGCTGTTTTCTGTACAGTGATGTGAGTCTTTCTACTTATGTCATAAATGGAGTAAGTAAAGGACACTACTTTGTCCAGTATATTGCAAGATCACTGGAAATCTAGCTAAATGATTTGCAGGCAATCTGTTTTGGGTGTTTGTGACAGATGGAAGCTAAGTCTGTCCTGAAGTTCCCTCATTCAATTTAGATGCTTGGTATAAATTCTAATACTCATTCTAAGTTGTAAACAGTAATTTTCTCCTACTCATTTCACAAGTCATAGTCATATAAATTTGCAATGCAACAAAAAGCAACACCCTGTACAGCTATTTTTTTCTTTGTAGAATCAGTTAAAAAGCTGAAATAAAGACTTATATTCTGAAGTATGCAGAAAAAAAAATGTAACACATTCATTTATGTGAGGTCAACTATAAAATACATTGAAATTACCTCATACAGATGATATTATTTCATATCACAATGTTTGCTTGCCTTAAAAATACCCCCAAACCTACTGCATATCTGCTTATTCAGGTTGTACAATCCCAAAGTAGTGTGATTTACATTTGAATGAAGTTTCAAATTTTATTGAGTGACATGGAATCTAATTAAAATCTGCCTGTAAGAGAGGAGTGTCAATTATAAAAAGTTAGGCTCTGGAAAATTAGCCTAAATAAAATTTTACTGAACAGAACATGCAATTACAATCAACATCAGAGTGCTTTGATTATTACCTCTAGATTTCTACTATTTTATTTTCTTGTGAAGAAACGCAGAGCCAACAAATTCACTATTAGCAGTGCATCATTGATGACAAAAGAACCCTTAAGATACTGCGATTCTTATATGATGCTAAAAAAGGTCCACTTTTAGTGGTATCACATACCCTAGGGAAGTCATCTGGAAGTACTTATTATCAGTAAAACCTGAAATACACAGGATTTCATCAATAAAATCAATATGCAATGTGTTAAACATGGTTGTGAGTTTCTGCTGCAGACTGCTTGATTGGGTAGAACAAGATGAAACCTTCCTTATATAGCTGGAAGAAATTTTACACTTGCAGGCCCTGGTCTTCATGGAAGACTAACTACCCCAGTATATGCTAGAAGGACAGCACCACATGGCAGCTGTAACACAAGAGACTTCTGGAGTGCATTGCTACTGACTTCTTAATACAGGCGATTAGCAAGCTGATTAGGTGAGATAATCTGTTGGACTCAACACAAAGAGAGAAGAGCTGGTCAGGGATGTGAAGACTGAGAGGAATAACAATAGAGGCAGGATCCTGAGAAGAAAGAACAGAATCACAGCCATGTACTTCAAAAGAGATTTTGGCCTTTTCAGAGATCTGCTTCCAAGAACCTTGTAGCGTATAGTCCTGGAACAAAAATGAGTCCAGAAGAGCTAATTGATTTTCAAGGATGACCTCCTCCAAGCTGAAGAATAGTCCATCTTGACTTGCAGGAAATCAAACAAAGGTGTCAGGAGGCCTGCCTGGGTGAACTAGGAACTGCTGACACCTCAAATATAAAGGAGTGGTATATGAAATATGAAGGCAGAGTCGGGTGATCTACAAGGAATATAAAGACAATGTCCCAGGGTGAGGACTGGATGAAAGAACATGTAACTGCTGTCTATAAAAAGGATTAAGACAAAGAATCCTAGGAGCCAGAGGCTGATCACTTTAATCCCTTGAACGATGATAGAGGAAATCCTCCTGGTAACCATTTCCAGATATATGAAGGACAGGAAGGTGACTGGAGTAGTCATCATGGATTTATGAAGCATAAATAATGTTTGACCAACCTGAGAGCCTTCTATAATTAAATAACTGGTTTGGCACATGATGAGAGAGCAGCAAATATTTTTACCTCATCTTCTGTATGGCTTTCAACCATCTCTTTTAACATGCTTATTGCCGAACTGATGAAACATGGAAGTGAAAAGATAGATGGATTGAAAACTAAGTTGAATTGTGAGGCTCAAAGGGTTGTGATCACTGGCAAAAAAATTCTCATCTGACTGGAGAAGTGGCTCAACAAGAATGTCTCAAAGTTCTGCAAGGCAACATGCCAAGACCTGCACTTGGGAAGAAATAATCTGATATATTAGTACACACTAGTAATGGATCATGTGGAAAGCAGCTTTTCAGAAATGGACCCAGCAGTCCTAATGAAGAATAAGTTAATGATATGTTCATAGTGGTTTGTTTGGTTTTTTTCTGTCTGGAAAAAAAAAATTTAAAAAGGCAATATGCCTTCATGGGAAAGAAGGCCAACAACATCCAGGGCTGCATGAGGAAAAGCTCTGCTGTTAAATTGAGAGAAGTGATCTTTTCCCTCTACTCAATCCTGGTGAAACTACATTTGGAGTGTTGGGTCTAGGTATAAGTTCCCCAGTACAAGAGAGATATGGACATAATAATGTGAGTCTGGTAGAAGTCCATGAAGATGATTGAGGGAATGAAGCATCTGGCATACAGAGAGAGGGAAAGAGATTTAGGACTGTTCATCTTGGAGCAAACAAAGCTCAGTGTGATATTATCAGTGTATACAAATACCAAATGGAGGGATTGAGGAAGACAGACTCAGACTCTTCCCAGTGGTATCCAGTGAAAGGAAAAGAGGCAATGGACAGAAACTGAAACAAGCAATTCCACTTAAACAACCCTTCTCCATCCTTTTTTTCCTCTAAAGTTGATCAAACACTACAACAGGTTTCTCAGAGTGGTTTTAGAGTCTCCATCCTTGGAAACATTCAAAATCCAACTGGAGACAGTCCTGAGCAACCTGTTCTAATTGACTATTTTGATCAAGGGTGATCAGAAAAATGATCCCCAAAGGTTGCTTTCCAAGTTCAGCTATTCTTAAGGTTGACCTGAAGAAATTAGTCTGATTTTTTTTATATTTTCTGATTCCTACCAAGTCCTTTTTCATACACTATATTTTTGTACTAGTTTATCTTGAACAAACAATGATATTGTTTTATCTCTTCAGCATGTATTTTTATAATGTCAGGAGATACTAATGCCAGGACTTCTAGTCCTGTAAAAAAAAAAAAAAACAAACAACATTATACAAGAAACAGCACAAGAAATATTTCTGAAGCAGTATCAGTAACTTAAGCCTGAATATCTCTGCCTTGTAAGATTTCTTCACTGTTAAATTCCATTGTGGATTATCTGGATTCAATCTCAATTAGAATATCAGGAAATACATAGTTGTGGGATGGAATGAGAGAATTTATGTTGAAAAACCCACAATCCTCCATTCATTTGAATCTGAAAAGAGCAACATTTTATCTGAGTCTTGCATACCAACACAGTCTAGCTAATAAATTTTCCTTTTATTTTGCTGAAACATCATAAGCTTTTGTTAAAGTTTTCTGTCTACATGACACAGCACTCTTGGCAAATAATATTGTCTTCAGTCAGTCATCTAACTTTTTACTGACAAAACTGCAAGTACAGAATTGAATATTAGAATAGTAGCAAGAAAGATAGTAGTTAAAAGTGACCAAAATTTAGAGTACATGGACCAAAATAAATGCAACTGTACTAAAAATATGGATATTTCTCAGCTAAGGTGATAGTTTGCTGTCTTCAGTTCCTCTGAACATGAAGTACAGATTTAAACCTCTCTGGAGTCGAACTCTACAAATATCTAGTCCATATTTGCAAGGAAATCATATTAGTTCAAAAACCAGAAATCCAAAAGACAGTTAAAAGCAACAGTGATTTCATTCCCTGACACATTAGAACTGCTTATGGAAAACATAAGTAATTAATTCAAGAAGCATTTATCTCTGTACCAACTCTATGCCAGAATTATATGCAGAAAGTATCACAAACTTAAACATCATAATTTTGTATTTTAAGGATACATTCCTTTGGCACCATCTTTGTTAATAAAAACACAACTAACATCACCAGCAACACACTACATCCAATGTAAAGTAAGAAGAACTATCAATAAGCAAATATTTTTTTCACCTGTGGAAAGTAGGACAGTATGAAGCATGACAATTGTTGACCATGCTTTGCAATAAATTACTGTAATGTTTTTAGATTCAATCATAGCACTTCAGTTAAATATCATTAAAACAGATCTGGATGTAACTCCTCTTTTTTGTCTCTGATAACAGCAAAACCAACTCTCCACTGTAACATATTGGATTATTTTATTTCTTGTCTGGTAAGTCCAACTTATGCCTTAATCCACCTTTATTTCTTGAACTTATAAAGTGTGTCACATTAGTTCTGTATTTAGAGTCAATAGTTCCTGTAACTTCTCAGGATAATGAAGAGCTTAACTGAAGTTACGGGTTTGGGTTTTGGTTTTTTTCTTTCCTTTGATTTGCTTTCACACACACAAATGTGCAATGCTCTTTCTGTCTTGTGCTTCATCCACTCCAAGTTTACAGCTTCATCGAATCACAGAATCTCAGGGGTTGGAAGGGTCTTCAAAAGATCATCTAGTCCAACCCCCCTGTCAGAGCAGGATCTCCTAGAGTAGGTCACCCAGGAACTCATCCAGGTGGGTTTGGAACGTCTCCAAAGAAGGAGACTCAACAACCCACCTGGGCAGCCTGTTCCAGTGCTCCCTCAACCTTAAAGGGAAGAAATTCTTCCTTGTATTTCTTACGTTCTCTTATGTTCCAGCTGAGAAGAGCCTGGCTCCATCCTCCTGACACCAACCCTTTACATATTTGTAAACGTTGATGAAATAATCCCTCAGTCTCCTCTTCTCCAAGCTGAAGAGCCCCAGCTCACTCAGCCTTTCATCATAAGGGAGATGCTCCACTCCATCATCTTGGTGGACCTGTGCTGAACTCTTTCCAGCAGCTCCCTATCCTTCTTGAACTGAGGGGCCCAGAACCAGACACAATATTCCAGATATGGTCTCATGAGGGCAGAGTAGAGGGAGAGGAGAACCATTCTCGACCTAGAGCACACACTCCTTCTAATACACCCCAGGATGCCATTGCCCTTCTTCAGGAAGGCACATTCCTAGCTCATGCCCATCATGCTGTACATCAAGACCCCGGGTCCCTTTGCCCTATAAAACTCTCTAATAGTTCCCTAGCAATTGCTTGAAAAGGCCAAAGTTGGCCCTGCTAAAGTCCAGGGTTGTGATCCTGCATGGTATTCTGCTCTTACTGCACAAGATCCTGAACTCCACCATCTTGTGGTCGCTGCAGCCAAGGCTGCTCTCAACCTCCACCTCTTCAACCACACCCTGTTTGTTTGTGAGTACAAGATCCAGTAGTGCTCCTCTCCTACATGACACATCCACCATGTGCATCAAGAAGTTATCATTGATGCACTAAAGGAACCTCCTGGACTGTAAGTGGTTAAGTTTAGCTCGATAGGTAACAGTCAGTCATAGGTGTACTGTGCAATAAGCAAGGACGATGACTGGAACACAGAGTCTCATGGTGTTCATGTATTCAGAATGGTTTGCTTCATGAACTCGGCGGGTGAAGTAATAGAATTTAAATCAGGAAGGGGAACCAAATCTGTTATCTTGAACTTAAATGCTAACAAATGAAAGTCATCTGTATAACCACAATAAGTAACAATTGAAAAATAAAACTTAGGTGCCTATACCCTGGTGTCCCTTGCCACAGACTCCAGTAATTCTGACAGTTTGAGTCAATGGCTCAAAAGAAACTGAAGCATAGTATCAGAGCAGTTTAATAATTTACTGACTTACCCTTCAGATATGGTAAGAGATGGATCAGATTAAATTCCTCAAGTGCTTTCTTTGTAATGCACCAAATGAAAAAAAAAAAAATTCATAGCTTGATCAAAGAGACCTTCTGCTTTTTGACTCTAATTCTTTTATTACTCTCTCTTATTCACCTGGGGCCACACGCAATATAGCTGTTAATTGTCTACCTGCCTTTGCTTGGTGTGAGAATAAAAGAAAAAGTATCCAAAAAATCCTCTGTACATTGTCTACAATTCTACTGCTATCAGGCAAGTGTGCACCCAGGGAATTATTCTTCAGGGCTAAGATCTATCTCTCTCACGCTGTTTCTGAAATTCATTGCTATCTTCTGGCCTGGTCTTCATTTGCTATTCCTGGCATACACAAGAGGAAGTAAAAAACTATGGCCTTGAACATTTCTGCACAAAAATTTAGAATTTGATAATGTCTTTTCTGATTGTTTTCCAAAGGTATACATGTGGCTCAAAGAATCAACCTACTATTACAGGATATGCAGGCTGTCTGTTTGGTATCACTAATAGTAACACATACAACTTTTATAATATGTTAATGTTTTTGGTGGCATAGTTTCCAATCCTATTTATATATGAAGGTGCTTTATTTGTGGTTTCCTGTCTTTCTGGCTATTTTATTCCAAGTTTGTTTACTGAACGTATATTTAGTCTTATGCTCAGGTAAATTATGATGTGCTAATGTCATACTTTTTAATTCATCAGAATACCAAAGGACAGTGTCTGAAGGACAACTGCATTCACATAGGAATTGCTCTCATTTCTTTGTTTACCTCATAAGATTTTTTATGCTCACCTCTATTACTTCTTATGCTTTAATATATCATCCAGGGAATTATTTTGTGTGCAGGTGGTTGGTAAGGACAAACATGGCGGGATTGCCCATACACAAACAAGATTTGAGTTCAGCTAGGGTTATTGCCAAATACAATTATACAAATTGGTTGCCACAGATACTAAGTACAAGAGAATCAATGTTAGTACATAAGAGTCAACAACATTTATTGCAACATATGCTGCTCTCCTATCAGACCTACATTATTCTGGTTATGTCTGCAAAGCTTCTGCTTCGTAACACCCAAATGCACTTTAAACTTCCAAAGGCACTTTAGAACTACCAAGTGCAGACTTTTCAAGGTGGGCTTAAAAGTGTGTATTTTTTAGTGATGGAGTCGTAAGTATGCTTCTGTATCACATGGTCATTTTGGAGCATGAGGGGGCAGTCAATAAGCAGATAGCATAGCATGCAGAAATACCAAGACTACTCATCAGCTGACAACTTACTTGGAATGAAAAGGATCTTTTCAGGAAAGCAGTTCCATGTGTGCAGGAATAATTTTGTGCTAAGGAAGAACAAGATACTATCTCTCTTTTAATTCTCTCTTCCCTGTTTCCCCTCACCTTTACCTCTAGGATTTGTCAAAAGATTGAACATTATTACATTTACTCGTGCGTGGGTATAGAACATAGCAGGGGACAGACAGTGGAGGGAAAACACATCTTTTCTCTGTTTATATACTTGTGGAGGAATAATGTAGGTTTTCCACTCTCATGAGTGAAGCTGACAAAAGAATGGATTTTCCCCACTTATAAAAGGAGAGGTACATGCTGGTATTTCCTTTAAAAGCATCACCCAAAAGACCTTAAAGGAAGCTTGAGTAACTCAACAGTTGACAGCCAGAGGGCTGAGTCAATTCTTAGAGGATCTGAAGCTGTTCTTGCAGAAATTCTGGATCATTTTAGCCACAAGTTTTTATACTATAGTAATTTGTCGTAAAGTGCACTCTTCTCCTTCTGTGGAATCCATACTTAGTACTTAAGTGATGTCACTATGAGACTTCTGATTATTAGCTTGGAAAGGCCATGGTGACTGGGAGAGACTTCAGCTGACTAGAGAAAGAAAAATATCACATCCATCTTGAAGAAGGTGAAGAAAAGGACTGAGAAAACTGGAGAATGGTCAGACTTACATCAGTCCCCGTGAAATTTGTGGATCAAAATGTTCAACTTTATTTCTAAATATATGAATACTAAAAGATGGCTGGGAACAGACAGTATGGATTTAATGAGGACAAATCATATATGGCCAGCCTATTTCATGTGATGATATCACAGATTCTGGGGACAAGGGAAGGGTAATGGGTGTCATTTATCTTGACTCCAGCAAGTGTTTAGACATGATTTTTCCATAAAATGAGATGAAATACGAACTTAGTAAAGTTATGAAAATTTGTCAGGGTTCTGATCAGCTGTACACAGCCTGGGTTTCAGCTAGTTACTAGTAGCTCTTCTCCAGACTTAATAAATGGCTCAACACTTGAAGTACCTCTATGTTATATAAAATTATCTATTGATTTATATAGACACCTACAAAGTCATTGATACTCACCTCTCTCCCTGCCTCTTGCTATATGTGATTTGGTGTCCTCTACAAACTTGTTGAAAGTGCACTCTGCACCATTATCCACATAGGAGGTGCAAACATATGTCTGGAGATAGAGATACATCTTTCTGTGCTCTTGCAGCAAAGATGGATAAAAATATACTGTGGTGCATCTACATTTATGTATCTCTATTACTATCTCTATTTGGCAATTGTGAGATCACATCCAGAGTATTATGTCCAGGTCTGAACTTCCCAATACAAAAAAGACATTGATATACTGGTATGACTCCAACAAATGAACAGCGAAATACTTTGGGGGTGGAGTACTTGACATATGAGGACAGTCTGAGAGAGCTGTTTTGTTTGGCCTGGAGAAGAGGAGAGGGGCACTTACTGTTATCTACAGGTACCTACAGCAACAGTGTAGAAAAGCTTGAACCAGAGTCTTCTTGAAAAAGTGTAGTAACATGCCAAGGAAAAGTCAACTTCTTTCAGGCAAAACAGCATCAGTACATATGGATAAAAAAAAATCTTCATTCTGAGATCAATTGAACAGTGGGATAGATTTCCCAGAGAAGTCATTGACTTTTTTCTTGTACTCAGGACTTAGCTTGGCAAGGCTCTGGCTAATGTAATCTAAGGCCTCCGTCACAACAGAGAATTGATAGAGGTGTTCTCCAGAGGTTCCATTACAAACTAGACTCTAGGATTCTAGTCTGAGACATGTGAAATTCCACTTAAATGTAAGATAGATTTTTTTTCTCTATGAAGGTGATTACACACTGCAAAAGAAGATGTTCGCAGAATCTGTGAGATTGCCATCCTTGGGCGTGTTCAAAACTGAACTGGATATAACCATGTGTTCTAATGGGCCCTAGTTCAAGTGGAGGATTGGACTTGATGAATACCAGAGGCCCTTCCAACCTAGAGAAACCTGTGATTCTAATGTTTTTTACATGATGACCACTTACCCTGGAAGCAGTTTTTCCTCCCATAAACATTTTTTCATAAAAATTCAGGTTGAAGTGAGAGCTACTGAAATGTCTGGACTTCTACAGGGTAGATACAGCTGTGCATTATAAGGATCTCTGAATAGAAAGGTGATGTACTTCAGAGACAAACTCAACTTCATTTGAAATTGCCTTTATGTTTTCTATTCCATACAAATGGTACAATATTTTGTAATGATACAGATTATTAAATTAAAGAGGTGAAGAAAATTGCTTTCAATCCCTATCAGTAGAATTTGCAATTAAACTTGACGGATCTTGCCGTTTGAATATAAATTGCCAAACAAAGCAGAATTAATTGTTCCACTCCTTAATAAACTACACAAATGCAAGGTCAATATGCTGCTATGTTTATTCATATTTGTAAGCTTTATATATTCATTATTGCCTAACATAAGAGATTCATCACCTTCCAGTGAAATATAAAAGGGGAAAAGTCAGGTTAAAGTTGTAGGCAATAAAGCAGAAAATAATAATAAAGCTTTATATTGCCATCACTTTCAGTTGCTTCCTTTGTAGTCATAGCATATTCTTCAGGAACTGTCTGTTTATGTTTATACAACACACTGAGAAAATAAAAGGAAGCAGCATTTTTACACATCTTATTTACGAGATGTCCCTAAATGTAAAAATGTTGTTACAGAACTACATTTAAAACTAATAATCTCAGTATTAAACTACTGGAGGGGGAAAAAAAGTTTAACTATCTTAATAGCAGCCTGTCCAACTGCACAAAGGCAAGCTCAGAATTGTTGGGGTTTTTATTTCATTTCTTCCCCCATTCACAATGCTTTATTACAGCACCCTGCAGACAATAAAGTGTCTCTTGCTGTGACAAGTTGTTGATCTTGTTTTCCTCTGATAACCCTAACAAGTCAAACTGCAGCTTTCTGAAGTAGACAGCTGGAGCAGTACTTTGCAAGAAGTACAAGACATGAAGAAATCTGCTCTCCAGTGCATAGCAGAAAATTGAAATGACATTAGTATAAATTTGCGAAGTTTTGTCTGGGAAGAGTAAGGGCATTCTAAAGCTTTGCAAGCCTATTCAGCTCCTTGGTGGTGATACTATCCCCTCCCCTCCACTCCTCCCAAGGGTAATCCTGACCTATTATCCAAAATGCTGAAAAGAGAGGAAGGTAAAGGAACATGTTATTGGGAAATAACTTGGTTCTCTCAAGGTGAAAACAGGAAAAGAAGGTCTCTTCTGGCTTAGTATAGATTTAGAAACTGCTGTCATCCCACTTACTCCTATTGCTTTAACATCAAAAATGTGATTTGACTGTACATGGGAAAATGGAACCACTTCACTGGGATGCACAGAATAGATTTTGTTGATGATCAGAAAGTGGATCTGAGGTGAGCTTGAGAGGGATGTGTTGATTTAACCTGCTTAGCAACCTCCTGAGACAGTCATTACTTTGTTGCCAACAGACAGTGTCATCAGTTTGTGTGGAAAATGTCTTTTATATTGCAACCGTGGCAAGTACAGGAACTAATTAGATGGAAATGCACGATCTACCTTTATCTCCAATGACAATCTCTGCCCTTTCAAACTGCAGTTCAGAGGACAGAGTTGTGCATCTATTAAAGCTTCTTCTGCTTCTAGTGCCACTGTGGCCCACCTTCATTCCCTCAGATTACAGTCAATAGGGAGCTCAAAGGATCTGATAATGTTGTGCAAGTCTGATATTAAACGGGAAATTTTAGTATCAAGTTCGATTTTTTGTTGTTATAAACCATGGAATCCTCACAGGTAATTTATCTTAAGCAATATTCAAGATATATTGACTTTCAAAACATATAGTAGATCACACCTTTCAGTTTACAACAAGTCTTAAAACCTAGCATGATTGGATTATCTCTATTTAACTCTTACAGTATCAATTAGACTACAATATCTTTGCAAGTTCACTGCCAATGCTGTGCTAAGCATACAGGTACTTTGTCCAGTTGTATCAGATTTCCATTTGTGACACTGAAGTTCAAATATTCTATTATTGTTATTATTATTAATATAGTTATGTATTGTGCTATCATTACGATGCACTGAAGCAGTATTTGCAGATTAGCATGAGACCTTAGAACTTTATCACATGAGAAACTGCAAGTGTGAAAAAAAAAGGACCACAATTATCATGCCTGAGATGGATGATGCAAGCACTTGTAAAGATGGATATATAGTGAAAGATGAGACTGTGAAACACAATCAGCTCAGTAATAGTCTCAACTTGCCTCCTGTCTACCAGTGCTAAATGGTTTTGTAGACACTACCACATTGGGCTATCTCAAGGAAAGACATGAGGCAGAGGAACGCTTGTGTGTTTGCATCTACAGATGCCATTGGAAGTGAAAGTGTTTAGTGTTCTTTGACAAGGAAACTTCCTGCTGTGTGTTAAGGCTATGTGAACTGATACAGCTACATTATGAAAGGTCTGAAGCACAAAAACAAGACGCAGAGTCTGACCCTAATTAAGTCAATGGTTATTCTTCTGTTCACTTCATTTGGAATCAGAATTTTACCATAAAGTTTTTATGTGATTTGAAAGCACATAGAGAATACACGAAGAAGGTGAAATAATATGAATAATAACAAAGAAAATTTCTGAAGTAATTCCAAATTCTGATTTTAAGTGAGCTCTATTCTCCTAAGAAGAAAGTGTGAAACAGTTTTGCTGAGCTATTAAGGTTGCACAAATGAAGTTTAGATGCTACTGTAGGCACAACCTGATCATGGCATCTTGGCAACTCAGCCTGAGAATCAGAAGATCCTCTTCATATAATTGTGAAAATGTAGCCACAGTCACACATGCAGGCCTGATTTGTAGAAACCAGCTGCCTCCTTTTGAAATTCTGGGAGTTTTATATCCCAAGGGGCCAAGATATTAACCTGGTAGAACTGCATTGTTAATGAAAAAAAAAAACCCACATTTGCTCTTGGGCTTATCAGCAAACATAAACCATGTCTTGGCATTTAAACAAACAAACAAACAAACTAACAAACTTTATGAAGGATTAATTCATGGCTGCAACATGTTTTCATTTTTATATGACTCAAATTATGCCGTATCACTGTGCATGGAAACTCTTTAGCACAGATAAAGCAGATTACTGGAGTCTTTAATAATCTCCAGGGGCTGCTACTCTGCTCTGGCTCCTATAACAGTAGTGGGACATACTTCAGCAAGAGCAGACATTCAGGGAGTTTCTGGACCACTAAATTGAACAAGGCTGGAATACAGGTGCAAGAGATGACATGTAATCATTCAAATTGCTAAACTGTTAGCATATTAACTAGTATAGATTTAGGCTAGTGTAATTATCACTATTCAAGCAAAGACCAGACAACTCCTTTTAGTGGGAAATAGTTGCGTGGGTAGTAGGACCTCTTGGACACAGAATGATTACTGGGCTTGTTTACAGTTACAGGTGTAGGCAAAGAATGTCTCCTTCCTCATGTGTTGTATCTCTGGTTTCTTAGTGCTGTCAGAGAGGTTCACAGAGAGTTGAGGGGCACTGAAATTTGAAAGAATTTAGGGAATTTATGCTGGAATTGTGCGCCTGTATCTCAGCTACAATGTGCAACTGATCATTCGGGTCTCAAAAAAGAAAGTAAAACAACTAGAAAATACTCAGAATAAGGTAACAAGAAAGATTAAATATTTTGAATGGGACACTATAAAAGGAATTACTAACTTCTGTCTGATTCTCTAGCTTGGAATGATGACAGCAAGAGGATAATGTTACAGACATTTGCAAAATCATGAACAGCTGGGAGGAGTGACAGACTATCAAGTCCACATCTTCCTCCTAGTATAAACACTTTAGGCTTGTATTATAGTCAGTACACAAAAGGAGATCACTCTTCAAGCAGCTTATAGTTAGGCTCTAAAACTCCTTGTCATAGGATGCTTATATAATTTCAAGAGAAGACTGTACAGATTCCTGGGATATAAACTCTGTGAGGTATACTAGATACATATTAACTACCTCTGACTCAGTAAGGCTCCAAACCCGAGGTTAGAGTATGCAAGAGCTTTCATAAATATTATATGCTTACACTGATTTCTATTCCCTAGGCATCTGCTTCAGCCAGTGCTGGAAGCAGGACACTCGGGCAAGCATACCTATTGTTCTGATAGAGTTCTTGTATACTCCCATTGAAGTCAAAGGAAACAAAGTCATGGCGTGGGAGTAGTAGGGTTGTTGAATAGATGCTCACAAAATCTGCCTATTACTCAAGTGGATCATGAGTCATGCTCAGGTGGACCATGCACCAGCTAAGAGCCAATGAATTCAAGTAGTATTTCTGTTCAGAAGAAAGAAAACATAATGAAAGATCTGAAAAGGAGATAGATCACAGAATCTCAAGGGCTGGATGGGACCTCAAAAGATCATCTAGTCCAATTCCCCTGCCAGAGCAGGATCACCTAGATCACGTCACACAGGAACTTGTCCAAGGGGGTTTTGAATGTCCCCAGAGAAGGAGACTCAACAATCCATCTGGGCAGCCCTTTCCAGTGCTCCCTCATGCTCACAGTGAAGAAAATCTTCCTTGTATTTCTTTGGAACCTCTTATGTTCCAGCTTGTACCCGCTGCCCCTTGTCCTATCATTGGCCATCACTGAGAACAGCCTGGCTCCATCCTCCTGACACCCACCCTTTACATGTAAATATTGATGATATCACCCCTCAGTCTCCTCCAAGCTGAAGAGCCCCAGCTCCCTCAGCCTTTCATCGTAAGGGAGATGCTCTACTCTCTTTATCATCCAGTAGCTCCCTGTCCTTCTTGAACTGAGGGGCCCAGAACTGGACACAATATTTCAGACATGGTCTCAAGAGGGCAGAGTATTACAATGGTACCAAAATAAGCCAAAAATCGATGGACTTGTGTTTAATGCCAACAGAACTGTATCTGCCCATGGAAATACACCTATACAACAGTTCTAACTCACCACAAGAAGGTCACTGAAAGTAATGACCCATTCCAGAGGCTGCATCTAGCTGTTTATTATGATGAGAGGTTTTTTTGTAGAATTTCAGATGTCTTGAAGATTTACATACTATATATTAATTATTGCTCCCAATATAAGGCATTAAATGAAATGTACATCATTGTGATGTGCAAGCATTGATTTTAAAATTTAAAATCAACTATAGAGGTTTCTTTTTTCTTCCAGTGAAGATATGAAAATTCTTTCCATAGTTTTAATGTAAAATTTATAATGCACCTAAATGACTTATCTATCCATAAAGACAAACTACAAAAATATTGGTAAAGTACAGAATTCCAAAGTACTTTTGATGCCTTTTTCTTTTAAGCAATATCACAAAAAAAAAAGAAGTAAATTTGTATGGAATTAAGACCTAACATTAAGACTGATAAAAGACAAGTGAATTTGTGATTTATTCTAGTCTGCATGACACACTACCACTACATTCTGAAAGACTCAGCAAAATCATTTGCATCATAACTTCATGGTCAGTAGTTGAGATTTTAGTTATCTGGGCAGTGGAAAAAAAAAACCCCACAGTTAGTGCATCAACTATAAAGCCAGTATCTGTCTTTTCCCACAGAACTATTGCTCATGAAAAATAAAATTTCATGTGACTGTCAATTACTCTAATGTTATGGCCTTTTGCTGCACGTGTTGTGCAAGAGGACCTGTAATTTTGTGTTCAGACAGCATTTAACTGCTATTATTCTACAGTATGAGTCATATATTCCTGCTAGGAAAAAATCCTTTCACTTTCTTTGATAATTATGTTTCTAGTTAGTTCTCTATTTTTTTCCCATACACTCATCATAATCCCAAAAATATACATTGCAACATAAAATTGTATTCTACAGAGTAATTGTGCAGCAGAATAGTGGTTATCTGTACTGCAGCCATAAAAAAAAATCTAAATGAGGGTTTTGTCTACTTGACTTGTTTTTTGTTTAATAAAATTAAGTGAATATTTATAGAACATTAACTTTCTCCCCTTCCTAAATATATCATAAGCCTAAGAAAAAATCATAGAATAAAAATAGTTAATAGATAATAATAGATAATATTTTTTTTCTCTTTCTATAGTGGTTGTTGGACGAGTACCCCTAAAGGATATTTCGAAGTCTTTTGAATGCTCTTGTTACTTTCTAGGAAGCTGAGACATAAATCTGAGATTTATTTCCCACTACCATGTAAGTCAGAGTTGTAGTCATTAGGCTGCTACATAGAAGGCAGGCACCACTTCACTACATCTGCCTGTTTCTGAGTTCATTCAGTGTTATGTGGAGTAGAGCACAGTTCAGTGTGTGAATGTGTCTGTGAGGGTTCATATCTAAGTTAGCAACACAATGAACAGAGCTACAGAAGTAGGTTGACTGAGGACTTGAAAGTCCTGGTCTATAAGTCTGAGGCATTATTTGGTAGACTGATGCTGGGGAGCTCAGATCAGTGAAATTGAGATGTTTTGAGGTACGTGCAGAAACAAAACTTTTGGTACTTAGAAGCATATGACCATAGTCTTTTGGATACACTTCAAAAAGAAAGCATGAGTTTCAAATAGCCTCTCGCTCACTGCCCCCCATCCACCCCCACCCTCCTTAGGACAGTGCAGGCCCCAGCGAAGTGGAAGGAAAAAGATAATCAAGGATGCTGTGGATTGAGACAAGGGCAGGGAGGCCTCACAGCAAATTACGGCTCTAGGCAAAATAGGCTCCGTTATTTGATTTAGAGAGGAAAGTAAGAAAGGTTATTCTACTACCTACAAGAAACAGAATGAAACAAAAAGAGTAAAAAGAGAGCAGGATGGTGAGAAAATTACAATCAGCACTTTAAGATCTCCCTCCCCTACCCCCTCCTTTCTCCCTGGGCCCAGATCACTGCTCCGCTCATCTCTATCAATGGCTCAGGGGACTAGGGAATAGAGGATGTGGTCAGTCTTTACAGATGGTCTCTCTTCTCAGAGGACAATGACTCCTCCCATTCTTTAGTCCAGATAAAAGGAGACTTTTGGGGGGTGGGGGAATCTCATTAATATATACAAATATCTAAATGATGGATGTCAGGAGGTTGGGACATCCCTTTTTTCTATTAGACCTAGTGATGGGACAAGGGGTAATGGGAAGAAGCTGGAACACAAAAAGTTCCATTTAAACATAAGAAAAAAACCTATTTTATTGTGAGGATGAGGGAGTCATGGAACAGGCTGCCCAGGGAGATTGCAGAGTCTCCTCCTCTGGAGGTTGTCAAAACCCACCTGTACACATTCCTGTGTGACATGATCTAGGGTGGACCTGCTTTGGCAGGTGGGGTTGGACTAGATCTCTGAAGGTCCCATCTAACCTCTATCATTCTATGATTCTTCCTCTGCTCCAATACAGGGTCCCTCCCACAGGACATAGTCCTTAATGAACTCCTCTGGTGTGGGCTCTTCCCAGCAGCTACAGCTTCTGCAAATTCAGGGTCCCTCACACAGGACACAGCCTCCTCTGGGCATAGTCACTGACCCTGATGTGGGGTCTTTAATGAAATGCAAATAAATCACTGTCCTATCCATAGGATGCAGAGGTGTCTGCTCCAGTACACCTCCTCCTCTCTTCCCTCACTGACCTTGGAGTCCACATGGCTGCTTCTCTCTCTCTTTCCCAATTCCTTGTACCACCACCAGCCAGAAAAGAAGAAGGGACAGAAGAAAGAAAAAACAGAAGAGCCATCCTCTTCTGGCTTTTGCTTCTTAAAAAATGATCGTGGAAAGACCTAATTGGCTCAGCCCCAGAAGTGGATCTGGCTCAGAGCTGGGGAGAGTTTTGAGCAACTTCATAGAGGTGCCATCTTTACAGCTCCTTCTCCCTTACCAGAAACGGCTCCACAAAAAACCACGACAGCTTATCAGCATACACAATAATCAAATGGAAAAAGTAATAGAAAATAGTGATGGTAAGGCTCTTATAAGTCAATCAAATCAAATCAAATCAAGACATTCCGCAGAGAAATAACACGTCTTCATTCTTCAATTCCTACAACCTGTGGGGGCCAACAAAAGCAAAAAATTCAAGGAAAACAGTAGTTTGAAAAGTGGAAACATTTTAAAAGATCTTGGGAGTCTTAAAAATATATATAAAGATGTAATGGTATGGCAGAACAATAAAGACATATTGAAGATTGATTTTTACGGACTAATATGAATAAGCAAGAAGAGAAATAATTTTTTAAAATGTCAGAGATTCTTGTATTTGAATGCAGTACATTAAAAAACTAAGTGATAATTCATAACACAAAGTCATTTCAGGTGACATTTTGAAACATTTATCCACACAGAGATGTCTGTTAAACACCAAGAGCTGATAATTACCATTTTGTGTTTTGTTTTCCAATTACTAATATATTAACTGAAAATGTATCACATTAGGCCTATACAATATTTACTAGACAAGTTTTGCAGTGAGTTTCTTGTCAATAACAGAAGACAAGAATTATCTGAAAAACTGTGAAGGTTTGAAAAGAATACCAACCAAGGCCAAAGAAGAGTCACAGCAGAGAGTCACACTTTTTTTGATTTATTTAGCTGATACCTACAGTATCTGTGACTTCATTTGTGTAACAAATGGATGGTGTAAGTCAGAAACACCTCCTAAAGGTCCTTTTTTTCATGTCCATCTTTATAAATCCAGGTGACTAAACAACAGAGGGGAGAAATACAAGAAATTCATGGAGTAAAGCAATGTTAAAATAACTGATGGCACCATTGCACTGTAACTGAAGAAGAGAGGTCACAGGTGTTACAGCATGGAATGGACAGCTTGGAATAAGCACTCTCACATACTTTAGGCCTTCTGATAGTTAGACAGTCACAGCTACTAATGAAAAGATGACTGGTGGTAAAGAAATTGTGGCTGAAAGTGAACCTACAGAGCCTTTTGCATTGCCACAGAGGAGAAAGAAATCAGAGGAAGACAGGCACCATCAGAAGCAGTGTAGCAAGTATGCTTTGGGGAAGAAGAGTAAATTAAACCCAGAGAACAGGACTGCAATACAACCCGATGCTGTGCCTAACTGAAAATAATATTAACGGCACCTACAAATGCAATGTGTTTAAAAGGGTGAACAACATTCTGGAAAATACTTCAGTTCTAACAACAGTGTAATAAATGACTTTTAGATAATGGGTTTTGGTCACTGTCTCCTTTTTGTGCTGAGCTGCTAAAACAGAGTGTGTGTTTCTATTGCTCTGAGCAACCTAATATTGGCTCTTTTCCCTCCTGCCAACAGAGATACAAGAGAGAAAGAATGAGAGACCCTTTCATACCAGATAAAGAATTGGTAAGGAATCTGAGCGCAACTAAAACATGTACAGGGCAGATCCTAATTTGGGGGAAATCACTTGAAAGCTGAAATTGTAATTTCCACTAGCTAAACACCTAAGCCTTAATATATCCATCACAGTTTAGAGCAAAAAGTAGCTTAAGGGTAGGAAAAAACTTTTCCAATTTGAATAACCTAGTGCTACAGAAATAGTTTGAATAGATACATTCTGAATGTTTATGCATATTTAGGATTTTAGTCACAGAACTACTTGATTGGGTAGATGTATTAATAGTAATAAATCAATAAATCAGCCTAATGAATTTAGAGTGTCTATATTATTTTAATAGCTAAACTCACAACCCTTCACATGTCAAAGGCTTGCAGCAGAGCTAGACACAGGACAAGTCTGAGGTGCAGAAGTGGTCAGGTGCTCCCCTCCTAAAGCTGAGGAGCCTGGCTGGAGGCTCAGCAAGTGCTCTGCCAGGGCACCTCTGGCCAGCTGCACGTGCTGGAGTACAAATGGGAATTAATGAGGTGAGTAGGTGCACAACTAGAAGTCCTTACAAAGCAAAAGATGTAACTTCCAGACAATAATAGCCACGTGTTTACCCATGCCAATTCTCAACTGCCATATTATATGAGTGGATACAGTAATTATGTGCACAAATGTACAATCAGACATTAGAAGGTGGAGAATTTAACCCTGCTTTCTTTCAGAGTAGTGGGATAATGCACACTGATGTGAACAGGTCAGCATCACATGCTCCTACCCCCACGAACTACTTTGAGTGTCCTTGCTGAACTGAATGTTCTGTTGGCCTGTTCCCCCAGCCTGTGTAGGTCCCTCTGAATGGTAGTCCTGCCCTCAAGCCTGTACCTGTTCCTCCAAATGGGTATCATCTGCAAATGTACACTGCATTGTCTCCTCCAGATCATTAAGGAGAAAGGTAGTAATGCAGAACCCTGTGCTTCTGTTCTTGCTGATCTCCAGACAGAGTAAAACTGAATGACAGATAACAATCCTCTAGACAGTTATCAACACATGCTATAGACCACTTATTCAGACTATAACATCCTGATTTTCACACCATATTATTTTAGGAGAGAATGTCAGAAGTTGCGATCACACCCACTTCAAAGTCATATTACTTTACTCTCCCGTGTTCTGCATTCAGTTTATTTTCTCAGAATGCTGCTGATATCCTTAGGGAATGTTTGTGGTTTCACCTTTAAGAGAGTTCCAGAGAATACAGGGAGTTTTAAAATAGTCTAACTTTTTCTCTTCCATGATAATCTTTCCAAGTACAAACAGTAAATTTTCATGTCCTGGTATTACATTTCTTTAAAACCTGTTTTGGCTTGTCTAATCCTGTTGTCAGGATCACAGTTATTTATCATCTGTTGGCACTCTCTCACATACATATATTATTAGAAAATATATGCAACTATATGTTCTTTATAACAATGATTTATAAACTACAAAAATTACGATTCTTCAGCTCAATGATACTCTATATAGTTCTTAATTTGTAATGGTGTCCTTTAATCAAATACGATCCATATCCCATAGAAATGTTTAAAGGATTCTAATACAATTGTCTGATGGCACTACAGTTGTTCACATTTTTTAGGCATTTGAGTTACTTCCTATAATCTCTTATTTAGCTGAGGCATTTTTCCCACCAATGGAAAATGACTTTGACAAGTCATTGCTATCGTTGGACTTTCTAAAAAAAACCTCTTTTTGTTAAAAAAAAAATCCTCAAAAATCATACTTTATTAGCACAATGTAAACATTGTTTTTCTACTGATATTTCTTCAGTAATGTTCCATCATTCCATATTGCTGTTTAATTTATTCTTAGAATAACATTTCTTCATCTACATTTTTCAGTAGGATTTTCTCAACATGCCTCATGGATCCCAGCTCTAAGTGTCTGCAGTGTGACAAAGCTATACACTTGAGCCCTAGTTGAACAGATGGGCAGAGGAGAGCTGATTTCTCCACTTTCTCACAAGATCTCCAGAGATATTCTTGCTCTGACTTCCTTCTGCTATTTCTCCTTCCCCGAGTATGGAAGTGTCACTCAAATACATACTACTTACAGTGCTGTGAAGATACAGTGAGTCCCAGAAGAGTCTGAGCTCAGAAGACAAAGACAGAGTAGGAAGCAGACTGGTACCTACAAGCCCACATATTCCAACTCAAAGTGGAGGAGTTGGCTTAATTTAGATGCCATTATTTTTTGACAGAGATTGTATCTATGCTTCAAGAGATGTGATCTCAGCATGGATAAATTCTCTTGAACGATCTTTAGTTAAGATAATTTGGTCAATTGTACCTTGAAAATAGGACATTGTGGACTTAATCTCCCAACTCTAGGAATCTAGGCAGGTTCCTTTCTAGCATAGACTGAAATCTCATTGCCAAGAAAATATTTTCCTACTTATTAGGCAATCAAATTAAAGCAGTGCTTTTCTTTCCTGTGCTCTAAGCTTATCACTAGCTGTAGTGTACACTTCATTAACTCCATTAATTTTGGTTAAATGCTATTGCCTGAGCTTGTAGAGATATTGACTAAAATGTTTGACAGAGCAATATCCCTGTTATCTTTCTGACATCTGAGATGTTGCCCAGGTGGACTACATGCAAAGTGTGAGTGTGGAAGTGTGATTTAATTGTACATTGCAATTACACAAGTGGAGGAACCATCCATTATCTCTGTATGTTGCTATATGTCATGTTGCGTCTGTTAATATATTTGCAGTTTATCCTAGTGTTACACCATACAAGAAGACATGGACAAATAAAACCAGTTTTTCCCATCTTCTTTCTTTTAAGCAGAGAACCACAATATTTATACCCTGCAGACATATAGAAGACAAAGGGAGGGGGCAATTTTTATTTACATACGGAAGCACTATTCCAAATTGTCTCACTATAGGAAGCTTTCAGTCCTGACTACTTAAAAGAAAATAAGCAGTACTACTCTGTCTACACAGAACTAAGCAGACAAAAGACCTCTGCCTTCTCCAGTTCCTGTATGCCTTGTCTTCCTACTGCCATTGTTCTTAAACTGTGTTATCAATGTCAGCCAGTAAATTCCTTTGAAATAACAAATCCCCTTGTTCTTCTATTGAGGTAATTGTTGAAAATTTCACTTGCTTCAGGAGATCAATCAATTGCAGCACTGGTGGCTGATGTCAGTACATGAAATCCTTGAACTGCAGGTCCTGCCTGCATATCCATAGCCATGATGCCGTCTCCCCTTAGTCAAGTTGATCAAGCTGCATACTTGGCTAGGAACTTGAACTAACAAATATTATTAACCTAGCACATGGTGGTTTTCAGTCTTGCTGTTAAAATTTAAATCTTCATCATGCAACCAGTTCTTAGGCAGGGTTTTTAGATTTGAAAAGGCTTTTTGATTCTTGGTCGATTAATTAATTTTGAGTTTGATTCCAGTCAAAGAATGTTAAGGAGCCTACCTCTAATAACCTATGCTTTGTGATATACTATCAGAACTAAGGAATTCTTAAACTCCAGTCTTCTTACCTGTTTAAAAAAAAAAGAAATCAAAGAAAGACTGCTTACTGATGGGATGCTACTTACCAAAAAGTAAAGAGGATTTAAATAGAGTAACTTTGAAGTAGGTGGTAAAAACTCAACAGGTTCCTCTGGGATGCAAAGTTTCACCAGAGATTTTAAGAAAGTTTCATTTATTCCACATAAGTCTACTTCAGTACTCCCAGTTCATAAATAATAATGTAGGTGCTCTAAAAGGCAGCCATTCTTCTTAGCTCATTTTCTTTCACTCAAATAAAGAAAAAAAACCAACCAAAAAAAAACCAAAACCAGAAAAAAAAACATCACCCCACAGCAGAAAACAAAATAATTGCAAAACATAAAATGGGAACAGGAGAAATTTTGATCTCCTTTGAGAGCATATTACTGAATAGATGCATGGTAATTGTAAAGAATATGTGAATAATATGCAGTTCTTGAAAACTTTTTTTTCTTTTGTTGCAAATGTAATGGTTCTATGTTTTACTATTCATTGTTTGGTATGAAGAATTTAAGAGCATTATGCATAGAATTTTTCCAGAGAAGAGTTTAAAGAGATGACCATTTTGAAGTAAAAACTAACCAGTAAAAGTAAATGTAACCAAAAATTATGAAATAATCTTGGATTTAGGAGATGCTTTTGTAGCATATCTTTTAACATTTCAAAGAGATTTATACATATATATTTTATCAGGAAGAGTGCCAAGATACATTTTTTTGTCTGTGTTTTTGTTACCATAGTAACAATATTACTTTTGTTAACAAGAAAAATGCTGAAAACTTCTACATAGGCTGGTATGGCTAGATTCCTTAGAGATAATTGTTAGATTGGATCCCTGTCTTTAAAAAATGCTTTGTCAGTTCTCTCTGGAACATTTTCAGCATGCTCATGTAACCAACATTATTTTAATTTAATAGATTTTGTTTCACCATGCTTTATACACGGATTGCTAGAACACAAACTGTGTTGCATCAGATTAGACTGTCCTACACACAGAGCACCTAATAGAAAACCTGAAAATAAACAAAATGAAAAATTAAACCAACTATTGGTGTTCGTGTGATAGATTTCAAGTTGGCCTCAACTTTGAGGCTTGTGTGTCTGGATATTCTTTCCACAATGAAGTGTAATGAAAATCAGGCTTCATAATTTCTTACTGTTGTTTAACTCCATCTAGCAAATAAGCACTGGGAAGTTGCTCACTCACTCCTCCCCTGCCTCACTGAGATACAGAGGAGAGTTAGAAGAAAATAGCATAGTAAAAAAACCTAAAGCTAAACTAATAATGAAAAGGAACACAACAAAAACCAAGAGTGCTGAGGGAGTTGGCTGATGTGATTGCTAAGACATTCTCCATTGTTTGAGAACATTCATGGAGAACAGGGCAGATGCCTGAGGACTGGAGAAAGGCCAGCATCGCTCCAGTCTTCAAAAAGGGCAGAAAGGACAAAACAGGAAACTACAGGCCTGTCAGCCTCACCTCCATCCCTGGAAAGGTGATGGAACACCAATCATCTTCAATGTTATCAGGGAGAGTCCACATGGATTCACCAAGGGGAATTAAAAAAAAAAGTAATGCACAATAAAATTGCTCACAACCCTTTGACAAATGCACAGCCAGTCCTTAAGCAGCAATCCTCCCCTCCTGGCCATTTTCCCCCAGTTTACATACTGGGCATGATGTTCTAAGGTATGGAATAGCCTTTTGGCTAGTTCAGGTCAGCTGTCCTGGCCATGGTCCTTCGAAACTTCTTGCACATTGGCAGAGAATGTCAAACTCAAAAGTCCTTGACTTCAGGTAAGCACTACTTAGCAACAACTAAGACATCAGTGTGTTATCAAGAGTATTCTCATCCTAAATTCAAAACACAGTACTATGCCAGCTAATAGGAAGAAAATGAACTATGCCCCAGATGAAACCAGGATACTTACCTAGAGAAATTTCAAAGTGGCTAGGTTGGATAAGTGAAAATACAATGAACTTATGCACAAGACTCCTCTGCCTACTATGTTCTTGCAGGTAAAGCCAATTTGGAGTAAAACTTCCAGAGTTTCCCATTTCCTGTAAAACTTGTCTTTCATTCAGATCTGAGTTCTGTCACTATCCTCTGTTCCTTCAGTAATCCCTCTCTTCTGACATTCTGCTTATTTCTGTCTGCCTCAGTGCTCTCTTCTTTCTGCTACATCCTGCCATGTCTAGAAGCTTTCTCCTTTTTTTTTCTCCTCCTGTATGTACTCAGTTGTTCACAAGCAAAGCAAAAATATCTCCCCCTCCAGAGAGTTCCCCCTGAGCCACAATTGCGTTGCAAGGAACAACACGCAGCTGAAAACAAACAGATAAACCTTACAGAATTTCACACTCCTATACATCTGACCAGAGGCATATGCTTCCACATTTTTAATGTCACCATTTATACAAGAAACATAACACAAATATAGATCTGCTCCAACAAGGACAAGAAGGAGTCTTCCTAGATTGATTTGCTGAAATTGTACCTGTCCACTCTCAGTTACTATAAGCTCTTCCTTATACTACCCCTCTTGTATATTATTCATGTTGCAATTGGTACAGTTTTTCAGCTCCTGAACTGAACATGTGGTTTAGGTGTTTATGGTCTTGAAGCAACTGTCAGCTACTGTAGTGGAAGAGTCTTCCTTAGATATCACACAGGGAATCTAGTCAAGTAATTTTCCACTGATCTTGTCAAATTAATACATTTACTTGAAAGAAATGTATCCATTTTCTTGAAATTTCAACTTGTGCCTCAATCATACACCAAAATTTTCTCTATGCATGCGAAATAAAAATACAAGGTGTGAATCAGATTGACAATTGTGACATCAAAGCTACTGTGAGCTCTAAAGTGAGGCTACTGTGTCCGTAAAATTACGTATATGATAACAAATTCTTGTCTCTAACCATATTTGATACCTTAACATAATTTCACTAAGACTTAGGCAGAAATTTATTATTCAGTTCAGTGAAGTATACTGCTTAAAAATCCTTTAGGCAAAGCTCCTATAGATCACAGAACTGCGGAATGGTTTGGGTTGGAAGGGACTTTTAAGTGTCACCTAGTCCAATCTCCCTTGCAATGAGCAGGGATGTCTTCAACTAGATCACGTTGCTCAGAGCCCCATCCAATCTGACCTCAATGAAGTTTATGTCTCAATCAAGAGATTTTTGATTAATCCAGAACATCTTTCTAAAAATTATAAGCAATCTTTGCTATGCATTTGGAAGGGTTACTTACATTTTAAAAGTAACTTCAAAAGAGGTTTGGGTGTTGATTTTCATATAAAATAAGAATTGTTCTCATAAGTTATGCCAAAAGGAAATAGTGACCTTAAAGTGTACAATAAAATTTTCCTCATCCCAATCATTATCTTTATTTTCCAAAAGTAATTCTTATGTGCAATTGTTAAATCATCACCATTACAAGAAGAAAAATATAAGACCTCTTACCAAATAGTCACAGTTAAAGCAAGGTATTACTGTGGAAACACAGTGGGAGAGTAAAATCTGTTTATGGCAGGGTAAGTAGGCATACTGTGAAGAACCTAGCTACATTTATATGTGGAGAGGTTTTATTTCAGATAGCCCACAGGAAGCAATAATATTCTTTTCTTAGAGAAGAGTGGGAGAACTGTGACAGAAAGAGAATCAGAGAGAAAGTGAGCTTTTATTACTGAGGATATGACTAAAGTATGTATTGTGCTCTCTAGGCTACCAGGCAAACCAAAGACTGCATTTATAGTGTTATGGCTTTTCTCTACAGCCTATCCAAATCCATATTCTAACTCATACAAATGACGTGAGCCACCTCATTTTAATTGAGCAGTAACCACGTGCTGTAAATCTGTGCTCTAGCCCATCTAATGATAACCTGAGACATTTCAAGAGCAATATGGCCATGGCTAGGTGCACTGCAATAAAATGGAAGGTGTAGAACACTAGGAGTTTCAGCAAGAAAGAGAGCAACCCATTTTATTTTTTCTTGAAGAATATCTGTCTAGTGATAATAATAGAGAAAGGGAGGATTTGATTCCTCTGAACATTCCAAAAAGGCTTAACTTGGAGTAATATAGAACAATATATAACAGATTACTTTGAGAAACTTTTCAGTGAAGTAAATCAGGGATTATGCTCGCAGATCTAAATAGACTATGAGAACATGTTCTTCCTTTCACTAGAAATAGAGGTAGACATTAGTATTTATTTTACTTTCTGTCTAAATTGGAAGTTTTTTGTTGAAATTAAACACCTCTTCTGATTTTATGGGTCAAGTCCTACTACTTTTACAGAGAAATAACTCACACTTTGAGATCAATGAGACTACTCGTGTGAGTAATTGCATCCCAGTTGGGAGTAAAGTTACCCAATTTATTTTTTACACTGTATTAGAAGTCATAAATAACACTTTTGTTTTCCAGAAAATTTGTTTCATTGGAGAAGTCAAAGGCTGCAGTGTAAACAGAAATTAGCCATTTAATTGCTGTGAAATCAAAACTATTTTCAGACCAGAGACAGGCCATATAATAAAATATGACAACGGTTCCTTTACGCACTGTGCTGCTTCCTACAAGTAAACCCTAAAGTAAAATAAGGGAGACATTTTTTTCTCTTTTACTGCTCCAAAGTGGTGTTGATTTGTTCAAATTTATTACATTCATTAATCAGTAGATAGGTTTCTTCCTGGACATACTGTAAAACTTAAAGATGTGAACTTTGATGAACAGCAGGCTAATAATAGCAGTTTGATGGATGGAAAATTGACTAGGGAAATATAGAATTAAAGACACAGTTAAAGCAATACCTTCCCTTAATTTTTCTGTGAAGATGATACTGTTACACAACTGCCATTAAATATGGAAGATGTTTTCCTAAGGGGTAAAAAAATAGCCATTTCCAACTGCAATAAGGACATATCAATGTTTTCTTGGGCAGTTATACAATTTAATCATAATTGTATGATTAAAATATTCCAGTTCCTGAGTTTCAAGAGGAACAATTTTCAATGTGAGACGTATGTGCAGAAAAGCTAGTAGGATGTTAAGAAGCAAAATGAACCACAAATATGGGGAGAGGAATAATCTTCACTTGTACACTGTATTTATAAATATAGAGAGGAATAGACAACAAGAGGTTACAGGACTGGAAGAGTTTGACTTAAGGCTTTGAGATAAGGAGGAAACTGAGTCATTTGCATGCAAAAACAGTAAATATATACTCTGGGAGAACAGCAGTGCTTGCAGTCTGCCTAGATGGACATATAGAATCTGACAGACCAACACTGTAATGAGATCATAGCCATACAAAGCTGAAATTACGCTGAAAATCAGCAAAGAAGATTAAGAATAGCCTTTCTGTAATTGCAATAAGGTCAGAAAATCTAACCAGTTTTAAGATAACACTTAACTGTCTGTGAAAAGGGACTATATAAGAACTTTGCTTGTGTTACGTTCCAAGCCTCATTATGGGCTAAAGGGGATGCACAGTGGGTACAGAAAGAAGATTTTGTCCAGATAAAGTCTCTGCAGTCAAAATGCACTCAACTTATTCTTAGTACAGGTACAATACTACTAAAAGAATCCACATTAATAAGGAAATGAATAAGTAATAATACAATTCAAATTCTGACATACAGAAACTCTTTCTAATCTCTAATCATTTTCCTTGGAGGTACGTACACATTTCCAGGTAGTTGTCCAAACCCTACACATTTCTCCATGTTAGTGCTGTGGATCCTTTCTTTCTTTGTAATGGGCTCTGCTTCTTGGTTTTTTTTCCCCACACATCTTCTTTCATTTCCTGATTCCTTCTCCTTGGTTGCTAGCTTATAGTTTGAAGGCAGGACACTAGCTTTTCAAGACTCAGCATGAAGTGTTAGTACTTGTTACACAACAGCTACTAGGGTTGGTCAGACTTGTAAGATACATAGAATAATCATAGAGTTAAGTAAAAATGAGTTAGAAAGCAAGAAAATGGTCATTGGACAAATGTTATCATGGTGTCAGGGCTTAAACCAAGCCAGCAATTAGGTACCACACAGCCACTTGCTCTCTCCCCCTACCCCTCAATGGGATGGGGGAGAGAATAGAAAAAATAGTAAAACTCATGGGTTGAGATAAAGGCAGTTTAATAGAACAGGAAAAGAAGTGGAAAAATAGTAATAATAATAATCACAATAATGATAATTGATCATACAAAACAAGTGATACACAAAACACTTGCTCACTACCCGCTGACCAATGCCCAGGCAATCCCCAAGCCACGATGTTCTCTGGCCAGTTCCCCGCCCCCGCAGTTAATATCCAGAGCACGACATTCTATAGTATGCATTACCCCTTTGGCTCTTTTGGGTCAGCTGTCCTGTTTGTGTCCCCTTCCTACTTCTTGTGCACTCTCAGCCTCCACTAGCGTGGCAAGGCGAGAAGCTGAAAAGTCTTTGACTTAGGGCAAGCACTGCTCAGCAACAACTGAAACATCAGTGTGTTATCAACACTATTCTCATCCTAAATGCAGAACACAGCACTGTATCAACTGCACAGGAGAAAATTAACTCTAGTCCAGCTGAAGCCAGACACACAGCTATGACAAGGTAAGACCTGTGCAAGGCAAGACAAATCTGATATGCTATAGTACTGAGTCAAGACAACTGTTGTGGCCTTTTACTTCTAATAAAAAGCCCATATTCCTTGCAATACTAGGGGACTGGATTACCTGCATGAAATATGGATCTAGCTTCACCCTTACACATGCAGCCACATCCAGTCTATGTCTCACAAATTAAATATTTATGAGACATAGACTATGGTATACAAGAGAAATAATGTGCCAAATTGCTTGCATTTTCTATGGAGAGCTTTCATACAAATGTGACAATTTTTAGCCGCCTCACTGGCCTATCACCATAAAAACAGGCCAAATTTTAATTTGCTGGCTACAGCAGGTAAGACTGTCCACTGCCATAAATATGAAAACCATAAAAAATAAACAAAAACAAGAACAAAAACAAAAGATAAAGTAACTTAGACAAATAAGAAGCACACTAGTAGCTTCAAGCTTTTGATCTTTTTAGAGATGTGCTGTCTGTGCACCATAAAACTTTCTACACAGTCCTATCAAGTGTCCATCTAATGAAATCCTTCTTCAACAGCAGTCAACACTCCATGTTTTCTATAAACACCTCACTACTTCTTTCTCAGTCTGTATAACTTGAATCTGTATTTTACCAATATCAATCTCTCTTGTCAGAAGAAAGCAGAGGACAATTCTGTATCTTTTGTCTCTAATAAATTAACTACAGTGTTGGAGAATAAAATGGCTGATAGACTTTTGTCTAGATTCTGCCTCCTTGCAAAGAGCAGTCATATGTGGTCATATTAGACACTTCTAGACATATTAGAAATCAGCACTAAAGAAATACAGAAATCTCATCGTATTCCAATTTTAGATAAAGCCACACCTTGGATTAACACCTGGCACAGCCAGTATCTGAGAAGCATTTCAAAGCAAGCTTCTAAGCCTGCTCACTTTAAAATTCTGTATTTTATTGCCGTTTTAATAAGAAGATTTTCTTATTTTGAAGCGATTGAATTACAAATTATGAACCAGAGAATGGAACTATTGCATGAAAAGGCACTTCTTTACAAATGGAATTTCTTGCCATCCTCTTATTCAGTTTTAAGGCACTTTAATGTCAACTTAGAATAGAAATGACACAGTTGCCTCAGATTCTGATGTTTCAGAATAATTTCATCAAGAAATAGTTAGCAGTGGAAATTAAATTGTGCTAATGTCTGTGGGAGGTTTATTATTATTTTTGAATTTTCAGGACATTATAATCAACAAATGTTAAATTTTCAAATATGTAATTAGCCCTGGAATGAATAGTTCCATGTGAGTCAGTCCTTGAAAACATATCATACCGTAGTGCAAGGTAAGCGATCACTAAAGAATGCCAGAGATTGAATCAACATGGCAAATTACTTAAAGTTTTTCAAATGCTGAAAAATGTATTGATGAAGAGTAATAAAAACAGTCTTGTTTCTGTCAGGAGGAAACAATAGAAAACCTAGAAGACTTTGTTCATCACCTACAAATTATCAAAATATGCTGAAGAATAAATGTGGTCTATTGAAAGACTTAAAAAGGAAAATCTGTCAGTCAAGTTTACTTGATAAAAGCATACTGTAAAGGGGAAGAATTGGGGATTATTTATAATACAGGCTCCTCTAAGTCACTATTTAAGAAGCAAGTGGATAAGTGAAAAGAGATGTCTAAAGGTTTTGAGACATAAATTTATGAAAATATAGATGAAAAATGTCACACCTGACAAAAAGAGAGGAAAAGCAGTAAAATACGAATTTACTGGACATAAATTTAATTTGTGAAGTCATTTGAACTAATAGCCTAAATGTTAAAGTCATCTAGGATTTTGCAGACGAGTGCTTTCTTAAACATCTCTTCTGACTCCGTTTCTCTTATCACTTTTTTCTTCCCTGCAGAATACCTTCAGACTTGTTAGCAGCCCAGTAACACCAAAGCTTTTATTCTGTTATGAAGTATCAAGAGTAACCCAGGGGAAGTGAATAGTAAACCAGAATTAAGAACTGGCCCCAAAATACTTTTGTAAGCATGACTCATAATTTAAAAAAAAAAAACCCCAAAGCCCAAAACAAAAAAAAAAAAAACCCACCAAAAATTCTGAAGCAAAACACAGAAGTTGATTACAGGAGTTGTTTTGCTTTTGTTTGCCACCTTGCTTACAGTTACAGTCCTTTTAAGTAGTAGGCAGCTGTGCCAAGTAGAATCTTTGGATGGAAGGGAAAATTTCTTGCCCTGGTTATGTTTTGGATTTGTGTTGGAAACAGTGTTGACAACACAGAGCTGTTTTAGTTGTGGCTGAGAAGTGCTTTCACAGTCAAAGCCTTTTCTGCTCCTCACACCACCCCACCAGTGAATGGATTTAGGGAGCTGGAAGCGGGCACAGTCAGGATAGCTGACCTGAAATGACCAAAGGGATATCCCAGACTATAGGACTTCATGTTCAACACATAAAGCTAGAGGAAGAAATGGGGGGATGTTCACAGTTAAGACATTTGTCTCATGTAACTCTTATGAGTGCTGGATCCCTGCTTTCCTGAGGATGGCTGAATATCTGCCTGCCATGGGAAGTGGGGAATGAATTCCTTTGTTTTGCTCTGCATGTGTGTGTGGTTTTTGCTTTACTTATTAAATCATTATCTCAACGCACAAGCTTTCTCACTTTTACTTTTCTGATTCTCTCCCCCATCCCACTTGAGGGGAGTGTGCAAGAAGCTGTGTGGTGCTTAGTTGCTGGCTGCAGTTAGACCATGAAAGCAGAAAATCAGTCTGTTCAGAAAGATAAGCTATGAAGCTGCTGCTGAGGCTGAAAATGAAAGGGGGAAATCACAGGGAGGAATCTGCAGCTCAAAGGGAGATTGTTGAGCAGATGATCAAGGTGCAGAGAGGAAGGCCTCAGGACTGAAAGACAGCTATCCTCGGGAGCAGAGGGGAATTGGCAGAATTTCACGCAAGAGAGAAAGCAAATGATGACCTGCCTTGAAAATACATAGAACTGTGCGTACATTTGCATTTGACACAGTTCCTTCAAGACTCTTTATTTTAAAACCTGAGAGATGCCAGTTTCCATTAAAATAAAATCTGGCTTTTCCAAATATGAAGCCGCCTTTGTTTCTTTGGGAGGTTGAGAAAGAGTCTAGAGTTATCTGCTTCAAAGTTCTGGGCAATTTGAGGTCCCACTACAAGCAGATGGATTGCTTGGATGACTGTGTACATCTAATTCAAATGAAATTTACTTTGATTGTATTTCATCTGCAAAGTGCGGATTCTGACATTGACATCTGCTAGCTTTGCTACTATTCATTTCAGGGTAACATTTTCCAGTGGCAGCTAATTTGATTGGTCTGTACCAAAATGACTAAATCACCATATATTCTGACAATGTTCCACCTCCAAGCTCCTCTCTGCATTGGGTGACAAAGAAAAATGCCTTGGTGCCTGTCCAGATCTGGTAAATGCCCATGAAAGGGGAAATTACAGAATGGATGGTAACACTGTTAGTGTGAAGTACACTGTGGTGATGAATATGAGTATAGGAATACCATGGAGGTATCAGTGTCCATTGTTTGGTGTGATTTACATCCCCATACTGCCATGGTATCACTATGACACCCAAATGTAATGTTAGAACACTGAAAAGATCTCCGAAGCTGCAATGAGGAATTTATTTCTCTTCTTAAAATATATTCCCTGTAGGCATCCTTATTGTTATGATTTCATGGAGTTTTCAGAGATTTATGCTGACTATAAAATGAATCAAATGCCTCTAAGCCTTTGTATGTCAGTTTCTGTTACATACTTTGTGAGTCTTTATAGAGGGATAGGTATTGAATATTTCAGCCAAAGGAAACAAAAATAATTGTTACAATTTGAGACACAAAGCTTTAACATGTGAACAGATAATTAGTACTTCATTTTAAATTTAATTATTTTCCCCAAAGTTCTCATTTTGTACAAAAGCAATGACTTGCAGACATTAAAAGCCAAATAGAAAAAAATCCAGGTTAAAGGAAATGTATTTTGCTAAGGCTTTGACTTTATCATACATATATAAAATTTTATGGTATATTGATTAAAGCCAAAGCTTATGGCTATGGGATGGGTAAGCAGATAGAAATTTGCTTACTTTACTGTGGATAAGTATGAAGAAAGCCTTTTTTTTTTTCTTTTTCTTGCATAGGATTAATCTAGGGTGAGGAATAATAATGAGTTCATATAATTGGAAACAGAAAATACGTTTTCAATTTCAAAGAGGAAAATGGTTCTGGTTTCACTTTCCCCCCATTGTATACATTTAGTTCATAGCTGAAAACTTATCTCTGGTCAGTAACAGACATATTTCTATCCCTGAGAGTCACGTAGGTCTGTGTGTGTTTGCTTCATCCCACTCACACCTTCAATAGAGGAAACATAAATAACTTTAAAATGTAGTCAGCAAAATATCTGGTTTCTGTTACAGAAGAAATGCTAGGATAGAACTGACTTAAGAGAGGAAGAAGACAATCTGCTGAGTCTCTGGAATGCCAAAGCTCTGCAAAGTACAGAAGATCTAGATTTATTGACATACTTATGGCAAGATTTATACGTAACAAAGAGATGTAAAGTAGTAGGAACTAAAGAACAACACAGGGGTCTCCAGGGATATGTAATTTGCAGAGGGAGGCCACAGAACAGGTAACTGAGAGAACTTTGAAGTTTCATACTTACTGGATGCCTTAAATAAAACATGAATCTTAGTAGATGAAGACTATGCTAATACTAAGAGTAATTTTATATATATATATATATATATATGTGTGTGTGTGTGTGTGTCTGGTTCCTTTGCTGCTTCTAGTTTGCATCTACCTACTGCATTATCTATGCAGAACATGGTATATATAAATATATATATTTATATAATGTTTTTCAAAAGACTCCATGCATCGAAGAAACCATATAAATTGATAAACAGTTTGAATATTTGTGTACCTTACTTCAATAATTTCTCCCTTTCTTTTCTGATATCTGTCTTAACTAGAAGCTGACCATATATTTGGGTCATCTGATTGTTCATCATGAATATAGATAAGGTTGCAGAAGATTCTTTTTTATAACACACTACTTAGATAAGATTCTTATTGTTTTTACACTGGGATGGCAGCAGCAGTACAACCTGTCTAGTGAAAAATCCCAATTTTCATTCTCCCACTGGTGTCAGACCCTTTGAAGCCTGTTGAAAAAGTATAAAAGTTTTCTTAGAGTATCACATAGTTCTCAGAATGCTATTTTCTAGGCTTATGTGCTTTTCCTTTTCAAAATTAGAAATGACAATAATTGCTAGTGTCAAAAGAGTAAGAGAGGCAAATATTAAGTAGCTATTGCTAAGTCAAAAGATTGAAATACCTTTCAACGTTCGAAAGTGTGAAGATATAAAAGACAGAAAATTCATTAAATGATGAACCTGTATGTGGATCAGTGCTTCAGGCATTCAAATAAAAACACATCTTGAGTTGGCTAAATTCTCCTGACTTAACTATCAGTTTGTGCATGTGAATTTTGTAGCAACTGCAGCAGTCACCAAATTATCTGTTTACAAGAAAATTCTGGCTTTGAAAGAGTCAGCACGCAACACCTGTAAAGCACAGTAAGCAATAGGAGCTGAGTTTTATTCCCTGAGAAGTAAATACAAGTTAAATAAATTGCTATTGGCAGCAAACAGCCCACTCTGGTAGAAATCTTTCTGATGATATCCATGAGAGGTCAATCAGGGCAATAGAGTGGCCATATCTCCACAAATCTCTCAAGTTTACTGCCATAATGCGATTACTGGGAACACTATTCAGGCTGCTGGGTTTTACTTTTGATTTTTCAAGGGGGAAAGATAGGACTGAATACACAATCAGCTCTAATGTGTCCATGAACCATTATATCAGCTGTGTCTATATTTCAGATTTGCACATGTGCAGCAATTTAAGTGTAAGATCATTAGTGTTATTAAAGTAATGTGGAAGCTGGACTTAGGTACATTAATATTGAGGAAGAAGACTAATTTCTTGCTCGTAAATACTTATTTCTGTTTCCTTGTTCCAACTTTACACATTTTGCCTTTTAAGATAGTGAGCTTTACAATCATAGTGCATCTTAGCCCTTGATGCACCCTGAGAGGGATTGTCTTCCTCCTGTGGGGCAGGGAGCTAGGAGCCCAGGTGATCCCAGGGAAGCCAGTATCCTCACACCAGAGATTATCTCTTGGGGTCTGGCCATAGCAGACAGAGCCTTGTGCTGTAACAGGGTCTACTGAGAGCACCAAGCACATCAGGTCACCTGCTAGGGCTGGGGATATGACTGCAGCCAGGGTCTAAGGCTTATCCAGGGAAAAAGGGATAGAGAAGAGGCTGAGCCCAAACACTCCTACTGCCTCATGGGGGCAGAGACTGAGACCCCCGTCTGAGCTGACTTTGCCATTCCTATCACCAAACTAGGCAATATTTGCTAAAAAGGAGTTGTACAGATTGGTCAAATACTGACAGGGATGTATGGAGCAATTTCAATTACAGTGAAGCTCCTCTGTTGCTCTTCCTTTCACTGTTTTTACCTGGACGCATGTTTTGAGTGTGAGAAGACAACTGTGAAATTTATTTACAGTTTTTCATGATAAGTACCATCAGTGAAAACGAGAGCCTGTGGATTATAACAGAAGTGTCTGTGAATACGTAGAATAAATGAGGGATGAAGTGAGCACAAAGAACAAAGGCATCACTCCATCACTCCAA